>NC_057722.1:80798014-80802181 GCF_004010195.1 Chiloscyllium plagiosum | reverse complement strand
AATGACATGGAAGGAGGTGTTCAGGTCCTAAAATGATTGAACTTGTCCTGTGTCCTGAAGACTGCATGACCCACAGCAGAAAATGAGATATATTTTTCCAGCTTAGGTTGAGCCTCACTACAGCAGTGCATCATTATAGCGATAACAAACTGAAACTGTTTGATTTAGCACCATGCAGATCACTGGATTCTCAGTTGAATAGGGTAGAGATGCAACATTTCAGGAACTGTACACTGACACAAGCTGCCTCCCCTTTGTTTTATACTGAGGCTGTAACAGGCCTGGCCTTGATGAAGGGCTTATGCTCGAAACGATTTTCCTGCTCTTCGGATGCTGCCAGACCTGCTGTGCTTTACCCGAACCACAATCTTCGACCCTGGTCTCCAGCATCTCCAGTCCTCACTTTCTCCATGGATAGATTACAGTCAGTGACCTTACTGTACATTAGGATGCTTGTTGTGAATTTTGGAAACAAGAAAGATATTATATTAGGTTGTATTTATTTCTCCTCCTAGCTAGTTGTTTTGTTAATTGTACTGGGATTAGAACAGTTGGATAATTAGTTTTGACCAGCACAGTTGCGATAGTTCAAAGGCCCTTTTTTTTAGTGCTGTAGATCTCTTTGCTTCTATTGTCAGCTGCTTAGTGACTCCTGACCCTTTCATGATAGATTAGATTACTTACAGTGTGGAAGCAGGGCCTTCGGCCCAACAAGTCCACACCAACCTGCCGAAGCGCACCCACCCCTACATTTACCCCTTCACCTAACGTTACGGGCAATTTAGCATGGTCAATTCACCTAACCTGCACGTTTTTGGACTGTGGGAGGAAACTGAAGCACCCGGAGGAAACCCACGCAGACACGGGGAGAACGTGCAAACTCCACACAGACAGTCGCCTGAGGCGGGAATTGAACCCGGGTCTCTGGTGCTGTGAGGCAGCAGTGCTAACCACTGTGCCACCATGCCACCCATAGGTTGTACATCTTGCAAGGATTTATTTGTGATACATGCTATTTCCACACTGGTGCATGTTAAATTGAGATTGATGCTATTGTATATAAAATTTGGAAAATGGTCTATGAGGTGTCAGTGCGGCATTTAGAAATGAGAGATGTAGGGTAAATGCAAGACATTCATATACAGAATTAAAATGAAAATAGAAATATTATAAGTTGTACTTATTCACAGACATTCAAGTCATTTGAAATGTATTTCCTTCCACAGGGCAGTCCAGGACCCCCTGGAGACCCAGGATTTCCAGGTCTCCCAGGTTTACCAGTAAGTAGCATTATTCCTATTATGTAGTATCTGTGCTCTCCATGTCACTGTCCGGTCAGCTTAAGCTGGGCTCAACTGACTGCTGTTCCCCATCCTGTGACATTAACAAAATTGTATTGTAAAATAAACTTCACCTCAGGCTTGGAGGGTGAATCTTGAAGGAGTGTTTTTGGATTGATGGATTGACATTAGTTTAACCGCAGGCTGAGTTATCCTGCAGGCATGAGGAACCCAACCTGGATCATGTGGAACATGCCCTGTGCCTGACATTAAAATGGGCTCAAAATTGGCTGCCCTTGCTTTTGCCATTTAATGAAGATGGGGACTTCCTGAGGTGGGCATCCCATTGAGTAGCCCCACAGCACTGGCTGGCAATGCTACCAGGGAAGGTGAACACTGATGAGGCAGGAAGGTAAGTGTGAGAACGCAGAAAAATGGGGATCCTTTGGGAAAACCTACTTAAAATGTAAATCAAGAGAAGGGCCATGGTTGTTCTGATCATCAGTGTGGAGGAAAAACCCTCCAGGAAGGATTTGGAATGTGGATATAGCCTTTATACTCTCATTGAATCAGTGACACTTGGCACCATTAGCTCTCTGACCTCATGTTTGCTACTGGAGTGAGGCGTGGGTCCAATGGGGGAAACTGTTGACCGGTTCTGAAAACAGCCCCTAAGGGGGATCTTCATCAACCTAATTGGCTGTCTGTTTGCATGGATCAGGATGTGGATTCTCATGGTCTAGATTAGAGTGGTGCTGGAAAAGTACAGCAGTTCAGGCAGCATCCTAGGAGCAGTAAAATCAACATTTCGGGCAAAAGCCCTTCATCTGGTATTCCTGATGAAGGGCTTTTGCCCGAAACGTCGATTTTACTGCTCCTCGGATGCTGCCTGAACTGCTGTGCTTTTCCAGCACCACACTAATCTAGACTCTGGTTTCCAGCATCTGCAGTCATTGTTTTTACCTGTGGATTCCCATGGCAGCTCATCCCTGTGAGCCTTATACACAGCGGGAACACATCAGGGTGCCATCCTAACCCACAACTGTTCAAATGTCCACTCTCAAAAATAAACCTGACTCCATCACAAAACTCAGCTCCATGTGTCCAATGCCAAGTCCAGAAGGTTCTCTGCTTTGCCTCTGATCTGCTCCAGTTTGATGGTTTGGGAACTGTATGCACAGAAACTACATGGCTGAGCATTAAAGAGCATTCTTTAAAAGTTCCATGGGACTCTGATTCCAAACCTTAGAGAGAGATAACGTGTCGGTGACCATTACCACTGACCTTAGTACAATACATCAAACTAATTGGCCAGCACTAGTATGCTGTATATTGTGCCCTGATACCTAGGCTGTAATACAATGAGAGACTGTGAAGAAAGGGTAGAATGATGTACCTACAGAGAACAGCATAATGCATCATAATGGAACAATAAACTACCAGTGGCAGACAGCAGCTGCTTTCAATACAGGCCACAAACAACCAGCAGACACAAACAATAGCTATCTTTCCAATGAGCAAGCTTTGTGGCAATGTAAATCACATGCTAGTGCATGGTCAGCAATGCAACACCCTCTCCTTGCCCGAAAACACCCACCCCATCTTCCAATGGTCCCTTTTGAGGGGTGCAATACCTAAGAACCAGAACATCTTTATAAAAAAATGATAGAAGCCACTGTGCACCTTCAAACCGAGCACAGAATCCCATCCAGAAATTGTGAGCCTATTGTGAAGACACATATCACGGAAGAGAGAACTGGACAGTGTAAGAATGTTACTGTACACGTCAGTGCACCAGGCATCTTCAGTGGTGGCGATGATGAAGCAGGTTAATTTGCTCATATCAGCAATTGTAAATCAATTAGCAAAGCCCACAAACCATACTTCAAATGACAGATCCTCTTCAGTTGGCAGAAGCAAAATTAATCCTTCTTTAAGGATGTGAAGTAATTTTCTAAGAAATATTAATCGAAGTAAATAATTGAGTTTACTTATGCTGCTTGTCATTATTTTGAAAAATATAAATACAAATGATTTTCAGAGTGAGGAGTTTCAAAGATTCCATAAACTTCTTGAAACTGAGCCAGCAGTCAGGCCCAGGTAAACTGGAACATTAGTAGAAATTGAAAGCCTTGTTGAAACAATAACAAAAGGAAAGCCATTGCACTGAAACACGCAGTTGAACACTGAACATAGAACAATTTAGTGCAGTACAGGCCCTTCGGCCCTCGATGTTGTGCCGACCTGTGGAACCAAGCTGAAGCCCATCTAACATATACTATTCCATTATCACCTATATGTTCATCCAATGACCATTTAAATGCCCTTAAGATTGGCGAGTCCACTACTGTTGCAGGCAGGGCATTCCTTGTCTCTACTATTCTCTGAGTAAAGAAACTACCTCTAACATCTGTCATATATCTATCACCCCTCAATTTAAAGCTATGTCCCCTCGTGCTAGCCATCACCATCCGAGGAAAAAGGCTCTCAACTCCCACCCTATCTAATCGTCTGATCACCTTATAAGTCTCAATGAAGTCACCATCAACCTTTTTCTTTTAATGAAAACAGCCTCAAGTCCCTCAGCCTTTCCTTGTAAGACCTTCCCTCCATACCCCAGGCAGCATCCCAGTTAACCTCCTCTGAGCCCTTTCCAAAGCTTCCACATCCTTCCTATAATGCGGTGACCAGAACTGGATGCAATTCCCAAAGTGCAGCCGCACCAGAGTTTTGTACAGCTGCAGCATGACCTCGTGGCTCCAAACCTCAGTCCCTCTACCAACAAAACCAAACACACCGTACAACTTCTTAACAATCCTATCAACCTGGGTGGCAACTTTCAGTGATCTGTGTACCTGGAGACTGAGATCTCTCTGCTCATCTACAC
>NC_057722.1:80787370-80797118 GCF_004010195.1 Chiloscyllium plagiosum | reverse complement strand
TATCACCCGTAAATATAACTGTTACATTTCTTCATTTCACTTGCTAACAATGAGGTCGAGTTGCTGGTATCGGACTGGGTGTGGACAAGGTCAGAGGTCACATGACACCTGGTTATAGTCCAGCAGGTTTATTTGAAATTACATGCTTTTAGAGCGCTGCTCTTTCATCAGGTAAAGTGAAGAGAAGCACACAGGCACAGAATTTATAGGGAGAGAGATCAAAAGATCATACAAATGGTGTGAGTGGAGTGTTGACAGGCTGAATAACAAGTCTCTGCAGGTGATCAGAAGTGTCAGATAGTGTGAGTAAAGTGTCAACAGCTGACTAGCAAGTGAAGGAATGACCTACAATCTGATCAACTGAGGCACAGAGATAACCACAAAAAATTAAATTAAGATGGTGCTGGAGACAAACCAAATGGCTGGTATGAGGGTTGCATGACAAGGGATTAACCAAAGGTGGACAAACTAATTAAGGTAGAGAGATTATACCAAATTATTAAGGCGATGGTGTCAAAACAGGACAGTCAGGAAGATTTTATAAACATAGGATAGTATGACAGGGTTATGTGTAGTGCGACATGAACCCCAGATCACAACTGAGGTTGTCTTTGTGGGTACGGAACTTAGCGATCAGTTTTTGCTCGGTGATTCTCATTCCCACAGGAAAATTATGTATCTTGAAGGCCACCTTGGAGGACGTTTACCCAAAGATCGGAGGTTGAATCTCCTTGACTGCTGAAGTGTTCCCTGACTGGGAGGGTACATTCCTGTCAGGAAATTGTTGCGCAGTAGCCATTCATCCATTGTCATTGTATCTGCATGGCCTCACCAATATTCCATGCCACGGGTCATCTTTGCCTGCAGTGCAAGAGGTAGACAATATTGGTAGAGTCTCATGAGTATCTGACGTGTATGTGGTGGGTAGTGTTGTCATGTGTGATAGCAGTATCCATGTCGATGATTTGCATGTCTTGTAGAGGTTGCCGTGAATGGGTTCCATGATGTTATGGTCAATGTTGAACTGAAGACTGGGTACTGTGCTGCAATGGTGGTCTGTTTAATATTTGGCAGTCATTTGAAGGTGAGAAGTGGAGGCATAGGGATGATCTTGGCAAGATGTTCATCATTATCGATGACATGTTGAAGGCTGCAAAGAACATGTCATAGTTTCTCCTCACCAGAGAAGTTCTGGATGACGAAGGGTACGCTATTGGTAGAGTCCTGTGTCTGTCTTCTGAGAAGATCATTGCAGTTTTCTGCTGTGGCACGTCAGAACACGTGACCAATGCATGCAGCATCGTGTTCTGTGAGGGGGTAAGGGTGTCTTTCTGCATCTTCAGGTGTTCACCACGTTCCTCCTTGTCTGAGTAGATCCTGTGTATAGGCAGAGCTTGTCCATAGGGGATGGCTTCTTTAACATGTCTTGGGTGGAAGCTCGAGAAGTGCAGCATCATGAGATTTTCCGTGGGCTTGTGGTAGATTGAGGTTCTGAGGTGTCTGTCCATGTTGGAGATATAACAGGGACCTAAGGGGCAACTTTTTCACACAGAGGTTAGTGTGTGTATGGAATGAGCTGCCAGAGGAAATGGTGGAGGCTGGTACAATTACAGCATTTAAAAGGCATCTGGATGGGTATATGAATAGGAAGGATTTAAAGGGATATGGGCCAAGTGCTGGAAAATGGGACTACATTAGATTAGGATATCTGGTCGGCATGGACGAGTTGAAACAGCCATGGGGTCCAAATTTGCATCCCAGTACACCAACATCTTCATGCATAAGGTTGAGAAAGATTTCTTTGCAGCACAGGACCTCCAACCAATGCTATACATCAGATACATTAATGACATTTTCTTCCACTGGACTCATGGAGGAATCACTGAAACAACTACACAATATCAACAAGTTTCATCCCACCATCAGACTTAACGTGGACTACTTTTCAGAATCAGTCTCACTCTTGAACACATGCATCTGCATCAAGAATGGACACCTCAGAACCTCACTCTACCACAAGCTCACGGATAACCTCATGATGCTGCACTTCTCTAGCTCCACCCAAAACATGTTAAAGAAGCCATCCCCTATGGACAAGCCCTCCATATACACAGGATCTGCTCAGACAAGGAGGAACTCCAAGGACACCTGAAGATGCTGAAAGACACCCTCATAAGAATGGGATATGATGCTCAACTCATCGGTTGCCAGGTCCAACATCACACAGCGAAAAACTGCAACAATCTCCTTGAAAGACAGATACAGGACACAACCGATAAGGTATCTTTTATCACCCAGAGCAGAGAAACTATGTTCTTCACAGCCTTCAAAATGTCATCGACGACAACGAACATCTTGCCAAGATCATCCCTATGCCTCCACTTCTTGTCTTCAAACAACTGCCAAACCTTAAACAGACCTTTGTTTGCAGCAAACTACACAGCCTTCAGGACAACATCAACCACACAACCCTGCCACAGTAAACTCTACAAGACATGCCAAATCACTGACATGGATTTTACTATCATCACACATGGAAACACCAGCCACCACATACATGGCAGATACTGATGTGACTCTGCCATTGTTGTCTACCTCGTACACTGCAGGCAAGGATGCCCTGAGGCATGCTGTATTGGTGAGGTCAACAGATGAATGGACACCACGCAACAATTTCCTGACAAGAGTGAACCCTCCCAGTCAGGGAACACTTCAACAGACAAAGGCATTCAGCCTCTGATCTTTGGGTAAGTGTTCTCTAAGGTGGCCTTTGAGATACACAACAATGCAAAATCACCGAGCAAACACTGATCACCAAGTTCCAAACCCATGAAGACAACCTCAACCATGATTTTGGGTTCATGTCACGCTATATGTGACCCCACCATGCTGTTGTGTATCTGTAAAATCTTCCCCACTGTCATGTTTTGACACCGTCACCTTGATAACTTACGATCTCGCTACCTTAACTAGTTTGAACAGTTTTGGATTACTTGTTACTTTGGTTAGACCCTTGGCATGCGACTCTTATTTCTAACATGTTATTCCAGCTATTTACTTTGTCTCTAGAACCATCTTTTTAAAAAAATTTTATAATTATCTCTCTGCCTTAATTAATCAGATTGTAGGTCATCCCTTCACTTGCTACTCAGCTGTTGACACTTTACTCACACTATCTGACACTTTTGATCGCCTGCAGAGACTTGTTATTCAGCCTGTCAACACTCCACTCACACCATTTGTATGATCTTTTACTCTCTCTGCCTATAAATTCTGTGCCTGTGTGCTTCTCTTCACTTTATCTGATGAAGGGGCAGCGCTCCTTGAGAAAGCTTGGGATTTCAAATAAACCTGCTGGACCATAACCTGGTGTCGTGTGACCTCTGACCTTGTTCACTTGTTAAGGAGGAGCATTTCGATGTAGTCAACTACATGTTGATTTAGTCATAATCTGAATTTTAAAAAAGAATGTAAATAACACAGTAAATTTTGGAAATAACAAAATGTCTTTATTTGCATTAGTCAGCTTATACATGCCAAAGGCAGTAGATGCTGTTTGCATTTTGATAATAAAATATTTCCTGATTTAATTTGCAGGGCTCTGTCACACCTGGATGGAAGGGAGATAAAGGAGAACGAGGGGACCCAGGGGCCCTGGTAGGAAATGATTTCCAGAAATAGATCTGAATATTTCAGGGGGAAAACATTCTGCACTTAGTAATCACTGTTCTCTTGCATATTTATTAATTACGTTGTTTAAGACTAGTGAAAAGGAAATGGTAACTGAAAGACGGATTTAGTGTCAGGATAGTTTTGGACTAAATTTTCATCCTATCGACAGGACATAAAACTGCTGTTACAGATCAGTTGTTGCAGGAAATTTGTCTGGTTTTGATTTCTATTGAGATGAAAACCAGGGTTTCTGTCGAAGCGGCTCATTGATACAAGCTATAGTGTCAAGCATCTACTACATTCTATCTAAATAGGGAGCTACGTTTCAAGTATAATTAACTGAAGAAGCTGTGCTAGGTACGTTTGTATCTAAGTCGGCTCGGTAATTGGTGACATTTAAACTTTTCACTATACTCATTGAGTATCTGTGACAATAAAGGCTATTCTATTCTGGAAAATAATGGAGAGCAAGGAATGAATTAACAGTATTGTGCGTTTACCGTGACTTATAGATCATATAATAGTCAATGGTTTGAGTGGGTCTGAAGACTTTAGAGTTTCATACCAGAACATGGAGGGAATGAATGTTTGTGGATGTGGTGCCAATCAGGCAGGTAGCTTTGTCCTGGTTGGTGTCTCGCTTTCTGACTATTGTTGGAGCTGCACTCATCCAGGCAAATGGGGAATATTCCATCACCCTCCTGACTTGTGCCTTGCAGATAGTGGACAGTCTTTAGCGAGTCAGGAAGTGAGTTACTTGATGGAATATTCCCAGCCAATAACCTGCTCTTGTCACCGCTGTATGGTCCAATTCAGTTTCAATGGGAGCCTCCAGGCTGTTAATAGTGGGGTATTCAATGACAGCAATACCCCCCATTGAATGTCAAGGGATGATGGTTAGATTCTCTTTTATTTTAGTGAGTGTCACTGGTTCGGCCCATTATTTATTGCCCATTCCACATTACTGTAGGTCTGGAGTCACACGTAGGCCAGACCAGATAAGGCAGTTTCCCTCCCTGTAGGGCATTAGTGAACCAGATGGGATTTCCTTCACAATTGGCAATTGCTTCATGGTCATCATTAAACTCTTAATTCCAGATTATTATTGAATTAAAATTCTCCCATCTGTCATGGTGGGTTGCAAACTCAGGTCCCAGAACATCACTTGGGTCTCAAGGATTACGTGCCAAGTGGTTATACCACTAGGCCATCATCAATCCTTCACCAACACTCCCCCCCCCCCCCTCCCATTTATCTCTCCACCCTGGAGGCTCCCTGCCTTCATTCCTGATGAAGGGCTTTTGTCCGAAACGTCGATTTTTCCTACTCCTTTAATGCTGCCTCACCAGCTGTGCTTTTCCAGCACCACTCTAATCTAGACTTTTGCCATCCTTCATCACTGACCTCTTGTTGGAGGTAGTCTTGCCTAGCATTTTGTGGCGTGAATGCCACTTGCAACTTTCCAGCCTGAGCCTGGACATTGTCCAGATCTTGTTGCAGTTGGACATGGACAGCTTCAGTATCTGAAGAGTCGTGAATGGTGCTGAACATTGTGCAATCACTGGCGAACATTCCCATTTCTGATGTTATGATGGAGGGAAAGTCATTGATGAAGCAGCTAAAGATAGTTGGGCCTAGGACACTACCCTGAGGAACTCCTGCAGAGATGTCCTGGAGCTGAGATGACTGACCTCCAACAACTACAACCATCTTCCTCTGTGCCAGGTATGCATATGAATAAAAACAAATGACTCCAACCATTGGAGAGTTTTCCACAATTCCAGTTGAGCAAGAGATCATTGATACAACTCTTGGTCAAATACAGCCTTTCTAGCCAGGGTTTTGACTCTCACTTTTTCTCTGGAATTCATTCTTTTTCCTGTTTGAACCGAGGCTGTATTGAGGTCAGGAACTGAGTGGACCTAGGCAACCCAAACTGGGTGTCATTGAGTAGGTTATTGCTGAGTGGGTCAATAAAATCTGGAGCAGGTCAAACAGCATCGGAGGAGCAGGCAAGTCGATGTTTTGGGTCAGGACCCTTCCTCAGAACTCGGGAGAGGGAAGGGAGCACAGAAATAAATGGAGGAAGGCAGGTGGGGCTAGGGGAAAGATGGGTGGGATGGTGGTAGGTGGATGCAGGTATGGGGTGATTGTGATTGGTCACTGGGAGGGGTGGAGCAGATAGGTGAGCAGAGAGATCAATAGGTTAGGTCAGGTCCAAGAAAAGTCTGGTTTCCATTGGAACCGTTCACTCTGCAACTCCCTCATCAGTTCCACACCTCCACCAGCCTCTCATTCACACCTGGCACCTTTCCCTGCAACAGCAGGAACTGCAATGTCTGCCCTTACACTTCCCCTGTCACCTCCATCCAAGGCCCCAAACAATCATTCCAAATCCAGCAGAGATTCACCTGCGCTACTTTTAACCTGGTGTATTGCATTCATTGTTCCCAATGTTGTCTCCTGTACATCGGAGAGACCAAGTGCAGACTCAGGGACCAGTTTGCAAGCATCTGCTTTCTCTACGCTCCAATCAACACCACCTTCAGGTTATCAGCCATTTCAACTCCCCCCTCCCACACCATTGACAACACATCCATTCTGGGCCTCCTCCAATGTCAAAATGAGGCCACACCCAAACTGATGGAACAACACCTTATATTCCACCTTGGGAGCTTAAAGACCAATGGCCTCAACGTAGAGTTCACCAGCTTCAAAATCTCCCCAATCTCAGCTTCATCCCACATCCAGCCCTCCCGCTCCTTCTCGCCTCCTTGACCTGACCTATTTGTCCATTTTCCCAATCATCTATCCACTCCACCCTTCCCACTGACCAATCACAATGATTCCTACTCGCATCCATTTATCACCATCCCACCTACCTTGCCCCCAGCCCCACCCTCCTCCTTCTATTGATTTCTGAGCTGCTTTCCCCCTCCTCAATCCTGATGAAGAATCCTGACCTGATATGTCGACTTTTCTGCTCCTCCTATGCTATCTGACTTGCTGTGTTTATCCAGCTCCCCATTTTATCGACTCTGACTTCCAAGCATCTGCAGTCCTTACTATCTCCAAATTGCTGAGCAAGTGCTGCTTGATAGCACTGTTAGTAATACCTTCCATCACTTTACTGATGATCGAGAGTAGACTGATGGGATGGGAATTGGTGGGGTTGGACTTGTCCTGCTTTTTGTGAACAGGAACCTATCTGGGCAATTACAATGATAATTGCTTATACTGCCCAAGGTGCAGCACTGAAAGCTGAAGCGTGCCGTAAATGGAACAGAGATGTGGAATGAGGGTTCTTGAAGGCAGTCACAGGCTAATGTCTGTGGATGTAGGGAACATGGAGTGTGCCCTGAGATAGAACAGTGCAGCACAGTACAGGCCCTTCAGCCCTCAATGTTGTGCTGGCCTTTTATCCTACTCTAAGGTCAGACTAACCCACATACCCTTCATTTTACTATCATCCATGTGCTTATCCAAGAGTCGCTTAAATGTCCCTTATGTATCTGACTCTACTACCACCGCTGGCAGTGCATTCCACACATCCATCGCTCTGTGTAAAGAACCTACCTCTGACATCTCCCCGAAACCTTCCTCCAATCACCTTAAAATTATGTTCCCTTGTGATAGATATTTCAGTCATGGGAAAAGAGTGGAGTGTGAGCTGGTGGGGGGTGTGGACCTGGCGAGGGAGTCACTGAAGGAATGATCTCTCCAGAATGCTGATAGGGGTGGGCATGGAAATATATCTCTGGTGGTTGGGTCGTTTGTAGAGGGCAGAAGTGGCAGAGAATGATGTGATGTACGCGCAGGTTAGTGGGGTGGAAGGTGAGATCCGGGGGGGTGTCTGTCCTTGTTGCATTGTGAGGAGTGGGGTTCAAGGGCGGTTGTGCGGGAAGTGGAGGAGATGCGCTGGAGGGCATCATCAACCAAGTGGGAGGGGAAATTGCGATCTTGGAAGAAGGATGCCATTTGGGATTTTCTAAGGTGGACTTGGTCATCCTGGGAACAGATGCGGCGGAAGGGGAGAATTGAGAAAAGTTGAGAATTGCAAAGCCTTCACCCACACTACTCCCCTCACCTCCGTCCAAGGACCCAAATGATCCTTCCACATCCGACAGAAATTTGCCTGTACCTCCACCAATGGCGTTTACTGTATCCGTTGCACCCGACGTGGTTTCCTCTACATTGGGGAGACAGGACGCCAACTTGCGGATCATTTCAGAGAACATTTCTGGGATAGACGTAGCAACCAACCCCATCGCCCCGTGGTTGAACACTTCAACTCCCCCTCCCATTCCACCAAGGACATGCAGGTCCTGGGCCTCCTCCATCACCAAACCCTAACCATCCAACCCCTGGAGGAAGAACACCTCACCTTCTGCCTTGGGACCCTGCAACCACACGGGATCAATGTGGATTTCAATAGCTTCCTCCTTTCCCCTCTCTCCACATTATCCCAGTCCCAAGCCTCCAATTCGTCACTGCCCTCCTGAGCTGTCCCATCACTTTTCCCATCTATCCGCTCCACTATCCTCTCTGAGCTATCACCTTCTCCCTCACCTTCATCGAACTATCGCTTTCCAGCTACCTTCCCTCCAGCCCCACAATCCCCTCTCTCATTTATCTCTCAGCAGCCCGGCTCCCAAGCCTCATTCCTAATGAAGGGCTTATGCCCGAAACGTCAATTTTCCTGTTTCTCAGATGCTGTCTTACCTGCTGTGCTTTTCCAGCACCACATTCTCGACTCTGATCTCCAGCATCTGCAGTCCTCACTTCTCAGACCAGTTCTGCATCCTGTTATTGTCTTGTTGCAACCTACAACTGCCCTCCACACTAACAACAACTCCATCAACCTTTGTGTCTTTGGTAAACTTACTAACCTATTCTTCCGCTTCCTCATCCAAGTCATTTACAAAAATCAGAAGGAGCAGAGGACTCAGAGCCAACCACTGGTCACCGAGCTCCAGGCTGAATACTTTCTGTCTACCACCACCCTCTGTCTTTAATGGGCCAGCCAATTCTGTACCAGACGGCCAAATTTCCTAGTATACTATGCCTCCTTACTTTCTGAAAAAGCCCACCATGGGGGTACCTTATCAAATGCTTTGCTAAAATCCATGTACACCACACCCGTTGTTCTAACTTCACCAACATGTTTTGTCACATCCTCAAAGAATTCAATCAGATTTGTGAGGCATGACCTGCCCCTCACAAAGCCATATTGACTATTTCTAATCAAACTATGATTTTCCAAGTAGTCATGAACCCTGTCTCTCAGAATCCTCTCCAATACTGGTGCCTGTTGTCCAACACGGAGGTTGTTTGGATCTGAATCCGTCAGTTCCTTGTTGAGTTTTCCCAATGTCAACTTTGTTTGATTCATTTGGTTAGATGGAAGACTGAATATTAATGAGGTGAGTTGTGCTGTTGACAAAGCGTTCAACAATTGGATACAAAATTGCCTTGATGGTAGGAGATAGAGGATGGTGGAAGAGGATTGTTTTTCAGACAGGAGGTCTGTGACCAGCAGTGTTCCACAAGGACTGGTGCTGGGTCCACAGTTGTTTGTCATTTACAGTATATAAACAATTTCGATGAGAATATGGGGAGCTTGGTTAGTAAGTTTGTGGATGACACCAAAATTGGTGGCATAGTAGACAGCAAGGAAGGTTATCTAAATTTACAAAGGAATCTTGATCAATTGGGCCAATTGGCTGACTAGTGGCAGATGGAGTTTAATTTAATTGAATGCGAGGTGTTGCATTTTGGTAAGACAAACCAGGGCATCACTTACAAAATGAATGGTAGGGCCATGGGGAGTGCTGTAAAAGAGGGCAAAGATAAGGTGAATAGCACTGGTCTTTTCCCGCGGGTTAACGTGTTCAAAACTAAGGGGCATAATTTTTAAGGTGAGAGGAGAAAGATTTGAAGGAGAAAGGTCTGAAGGTTGATAAGTCCCCGGGTCCTGATGGTCTACATCCCAGGGTACTGAAGGAGGTGGCTCGAGAAATCGTGGATGTGTTGGTGATTATTTTCCAGAGTTCGATAGATTCAGGATCAGTTCCTG
>NC_057722.1:80778302-80787012 GCF_004010195.1 Chiloscyllium plagiosum | reverse complement strand
GTAACTCTGAAGATGGACAAGGGAGATCCAGTAGATGTCGTGTACCTGGACTTTCAGAAAGCTTTTGATAAAGTCCCACACAGGAGGTTAGTGAGCAAAGTTAGGGTGCATGGTATTGGGGGCAAAGTACTAGATTGGATTCAAAATTGGTTGTCTGATGGGAAACAAATGGTAGTGATAAACGGCTCCATTTCGGAATGGCAGGCAGTGACCAGTGGGGTACCGCAGGGATCCGTGCTGGGACCGTAGCTTTTTACAATATATGTTAATGATATAGAAGATGGTATTAGCAATAACATTAACAAATTTGCTGATGATACTAAGCTGGGTGGCAGGGTGAAATGTGATGAGGATGTTAGGAGATTACAGGGTGACCTGGACAAGTTAGGTGAGTGGACAGATGCATGGCAGATGCAGTTTAATGTGGATAAATGTTTGGTTATCCACTTTGGCGGCAAGAACAGGAAGGCAGATTACTACCTAAATGGAATCAATTTAGGTCAAGAGGCAGTACAGAGAGATCTGGGTGTTCTTGTACACCAGTCCCTCTCTCACACACTCCCTCTCTCCCCCCTCTCTCACCTCTCTCATTACCCCCTCTCTCTCACCCCTCTCTCTCACACCCCCCCTCTCTCTCACTGAGTCCAGTGAAAAGTTCATACGTCACATCTTACAGCACCACCTTAGGTACAAAGGTACCTAGGTATAGCTTCTTTAGTTACAAGATCTCAGAAAATAGAGAAATAAAAAGTCCAGCATTGTAGAAATAGAAGTTCAGAACATTGGTCTTCCAACACAGACTACGATGGCACCTAGCAACCAGTCCACACTGAGCCTTAGCTCCAAACTGTGCTGGGCTTCACCTTGAGGCTCACGAGGCTGGGAGATTGCTTTTAAATTCCCTTGAGACCACGCTGAGGCTATGTCAGGCCAAAGACCACCACATACTGCCACATGGCCAAAGACTACCACATGGAAGACTGCCATGCTAGGCTGAGAGGGCGCCATGCTAGGAGGCCACCACACCATCCTGGGATACCACCATGACAACAGTGAGGCTGTCACAGGGGGCTGCTACGCCAGGTCAAGAGGTCCCCTCGTCCTGTCTGTGCTGAGTCCACGAGTCGATGGACGGTGGGAGTTGTCACAGGCCGGGCTACTCAACTTTAGAGAAAATACCTTTGCTATTCACCTTATCTATGCCCCTCGCAATTTTATAAACCTCTATAAGGTCACCCCACGACATGCTATGCTCCAGTGAAAAAAATTCCCAGCTTATCCAGACTCTCCTTATTACTCAACCCTAAGAGCACACCACTCGGGAAAAGCACAAACGATGGCGCGAGTTGCTCCTAACATCAAAATGGGCCTCACCACAACTGTCCCTTGTTTCTGTTGTACATCTCACCAGAACCCATTTCCCAGACCTATGTAAGATTTTGCCCAGACTCTCCATAGGTATTTTAGGGGAAAGAAAAGAATTAACAAGGTGAGAGCTGAACTTACAGAAAGCCAGTGAAAGGTGAAATAAACACTTATCATGCATCAGCTTCACCAGAAGCTGCAATGAACATTCAGTAACAGCAATAAATGGGGAAATAGAGGGAAAGGAAGAATTTAGGATAATTACTTTTTGCACCAGAATTTATTGTTGGTGATAGATTTAAACCGAGTTTATCTCTGTAACTAATAATCTACATGTGTTCCTTTTTATTTATTTTCTCGTTGAAGACATTTTTATCGAGTTGTGAATTGACTTGATTAATGTTTCTGTTCTTTTTAGGGGAAACCAGGTAAAGATGGGAATCCTGGAATCCCGGGGATCCAGGTTGGTCTGACATATATTAATAATAAAACCCAGTCATTTGTCAACTCAGCTATTTGCATAAGGTTTTTGATTTTCTAATTGTTTTCAATTGAGAAAACCACTCCTTGATAAAAAATGATTTAATTATTAATATTATTCAAGTGACTAATTGGGTAACTGATATGAAGTGTCTGAAATTTAGACTTCTATTTCAAAACTGCAGCAGAATACTGCCACAAGGAAGTGACCTGTTGTCAGCTGTCACATGTGTTTTCTGTTATCTCAGGGATTGAAAGGTGATCCAGGTTTTTTGGGATTTCCAGGAAGAAACGGAGCACCAGTAAGTTTCTTTGCATTCTATTAACCAATACAGTTAAGTTTCATAACAATCATGCAAAGCTATATATATTTAATGAGTTAACATGCAAAATTATTATTTTAATCTAGGGAATTAAAGGGGAAGTTGGCTGTCAAGGACCGCCTGGTCCAGTGAGTAATAACCTGCATTTAAAAACTTTCCTCTACCATGTATTACTTTAAGGTTTAGTTTCAAGATCGATATTTTCATCTCTCTCTCTTAATCACCACCTCATCACCACCTGGAAACAAAAGGGATTCGAGTTTTTACTGACAGTATGGAGCCACATGCCATATCCTAGCAACAGAAATAGGCCATTCAGCCCCTCAAGTCTGTTCTGACATTCAATTAGATTATGACTGATCTGTGACTAAGAACAAAGAAAATTTACAACTCAGGAACAGGCCCTTTGGCCCTCCAAGCCTGTGCCGATCCAAATCCACTGTCTAAACCTATCGCCCAATTCCTAAGGATCTGTATCCCTCTGCTCCCCACCTACTCATGTATCTGTCCAGATGCACCTTAAATGAATCTACCGTGCCTGCCTCTACTACCTCTGCTGGCAACGTGTTCCAAATGCCCACCACTGTCTGTGTAAAGTAAGACTAAAGTAAGACTAATTCCTTTTACCTGCCTCTAGCCTATATCTCTTAATAGCTTTGCCAAACAAAAAATTATCTATCTCAGGTATTAAAATAACTGATCCAGCATTCATTGTTGTTTGTGGAAGAGAGTTCCAAATCTCTCCCACTATTTGTGTATAGAAGTGCTTCCTAACATCCCTCCTGAACTAGTTCTCAAAGTTTGCTCCCTGGTTCTAGAATCCCCAACTAGTTTATCTTTATCTACCCTGCCTTTTCCCATGCAAATAAGAACTTCAAATCTTCAAGTAAGACTTGATTCTGGTGAGAACTGTTTCAACATAAACACTTCACCTCTCAATTTCATAGAACATAGAACATTACAGCGCAGTACAGGCCCTTTGGCCCGCGATTTTGCACCGAAATGTCATACCAATCTGAAGCCCATCTAACCTACACTATTCCACGTATGTCCATATGCCTGTCCAATGACGACTTAAATGTACATAAAAGTTGGAGAATCTACTACCGTTGCAGGCAAAGCATTCCATAGCCTTACTCCTCTCTGAGTAAAGAAACTACCTCTGACATCTGTCCTATATCTATCACCCCTCAACTTAAAGCTGTTTCACCTCGTGCTCGCTGTCACCATACTTGGAAAAAGGCTCGCCCTGTCCACCCTATCTAACCCTCTGATTATCTTATGTGTCTTATATTTCCTATTTACCTTGATTCTGAATTGTGTTTTGGTGAAATCCTGTCAAGTTTTACAAAGCACATGAATTTACCGGAGCAAGGTCAGCCTCTGGGCTGCCCAGTTTCAGATATTTTGGTGGGCCTCCTGTGGGATTGACATCTCTGCCATGGACCTTGACAGGAGGGGGAACTCAGTGACAGGCCCCTGACTCCTCTCTATAACCACATACAAGAGGAGACTGCCCACGGGACGGGCTGACCAATTACAAAGAAATTCCAAAAAGATCAGTTCAATTTTCAAGTTTTACGATTCCCTCCTCCACTTGTCACAGAAATAGACAGCCATTTCCAGTTATCAGCATTGGCACAGCATAAATCTTTGGATGTATGTTATATGGTATCTACCAATCTGCCTGTTGCATTTCAAATACTTCCACTAAAAGCAGAGTCATTAGGGACATTTAAGCGCCTACTGGGCATGCGCATGGACAGCAGTGAATTGAGGGGAGTGTAGGTTAGGTTATTTTATTTTACATTAGGATAAATCCTCGGCACAAAATTGTAGGCTGAAGGGCATGTTCTGTGCTGTACTTTTCTATGTTCTATTCAGCTAACAATTTTTCCATTTCCTATCAGTTCGGGAAGCAATTCCAGGAGCTCTCATCGCACTTTCTCTAGACAGTTATTAGAGAGTTTTTGATAGACAAGGGAGAGCTTATTGCTGGGGTAGACAGGAAAATGGACTTGAGACTACAACCAGATCAGCCTGATCGTTTTGAATGGTGGAACAGATTCAAAGGGCTAGGCAGCCTGCTCTTGTATACACTCTTGCTCCTCTTTTGGGGAGGCTATGGCCCCATGGCATTTTTGCTCAACCAAGAATGCAGAAACTCGGCTCATGATTTGAGGACCCAGGTTCTAATCCAACCACAGCAGATGGCGGAATTTGAATACAATTTTAAAAACCCTGGAATTAAAAATCTACTAATGACTGTGAAACCAATGTTAATGGTTGGGAACACCTGGTTCACGAATGTTCTTCAGGGTAGGAAACTGCCATCCTTACCTGGTCTGGCCTGTGTTTGACTCCAGACCCACAGCAATGTGGTTGACTCTCAACTGTCTTTGGAAATGCTTTGGTAAGCCACTCAGTTCAAGGGCAGCTAGGGACGGGTAATAAATACTGGTCAGCCAGTAACATCCCAATTCCTTGAATGAGTAAAAACAAAACCATGACTTATGGTTTTGAGGAGCAAGTAGAGTAGCTCCTGAGAAAATTATTTCTGTTGTCCACTGAAATTATCCCAAAGAGATTGACTAGTTCCAAGGGAAACCCTGGTCATTAAATGCAACAGAATCCTACTGTAGAATCTGATTCCGAGAGCCCAGCATTGCCTTTGTGTCTTTTGGCAGCAAGTTGAAGGAGATGATTCCTGTGACAAAGGAGAACGTGGCGATCCAGGTGCTACAGGACCCAAAGGACGACCAGGATTACAAGGTTACGACAAATTTCCTCTACATCATTGACTTAAAGTTCTGGTTTATCACCTACACACAATATATAGGTTAATTAACCCTTTAATTGAAGGAAAGATATACTGGCATCTGGCATTCACTAGGTCAATGCTAGATATGGAGGAACTGTCTTATGAGAACATGTTGAGTAGATTGGGCCTGTACTCAGTGGAGTTTAGAAGAATGAAACATGCAAGACTTTGACAGAGCTTGACAGGGTAGATGCAGCAAGATCGGTTTTCCTTGTGAGAGCGCGTCGGATATAATCTCAGAATAAGGGCTCTCTCATAAGGCAGAATTTCATTTCTCAGAGAATACTGAATCTGCAGAGTGCTGTTGAGGCTAGATCATTCAGTACATTCAAGCCTGAGATAGACAGATTTTTAATCAATAAGGGAAAAAAGGATTACGGGGAAAAAGCAGGAAAGTGGAGTTGAGGATTATCAGATCAGCCATGACAATGGAGCAGACTCAATGGGCTGAATGGCCTACTTCTGCTCCTATGCCTTTGTGGATTACTGTAGGCTGTTATGGAATGGGAGAAAAAACAGCTATTTCTTTTCTCAAGGAAGAACATAAAGAACGAGGAGCAGGAGTAGGAAATTCATCCCCTTGAGCGTTCTGGGCCATTTAATACAATCCTGGCTAATCTCACCTCAGCCTCAACTCCACTTTCCTGCCTGCTCTCCATGACTCTTCAACCCATTGCTCATTAAAAATCTATGTCCTCCTTAAATTTACCCAATGTCCCAGCATCCACCAAACTCTGAGACAGTGTCTTCCACAGATTCACAGCCCTTTCAGAGAAGTAATTGTTCCTTAACTCTGTTTAAATTCTGTTACCCCCTTATCCTAAAAGTATACCACTTGCTTTGTTTTCAATTATCTATACATGACTGGTCATCCTCTCTGACTCAGTGACTCAAAGTTCTAGCTTATCACCTGCACTCAATATATAGGTCAATCAATCCTTTAATCTAAGGATTCAGCAGCAATCCATTGCTTTCCAGGGCTTATGATTAGCCATTACGTTTCCCTGCTTTATATCTGACTAAATTAACACTTAGAGTCATAGAGATGTACAGCACGGAAACAGACCCTTCAGTCCAACCCGTCCATGCTGACCAGATATCCCAACTTAATCTAATCCCATTTACCAGCACTTGGCCCATACCCCTCCGAACCCTTCCTATTCATATACCCATCAAGATGCTTTTTAAATGTTGCATTTGTACCAGCCTCCACCACTTCCTCTGGCAGCTCATTCTGTACACATACCACCTTCTGCATGGAAAAATTGCGCCTAAGGTCCCTTTTATATCTTTCCTCTCTCACCTTAAACTATGCCCTCTAGTTCTGGACTCCCCGACCCCAGGGAAAAGACTTTGTCTATTTATCCTTGTCTATGTCCCTCATAATTTTGTAATCCTCTATAAGGTCACCCCATCAGCCTCCAACGCTCCAGGGAAAACAGCCCCAGCCTATTCAGCCTCTCCCTAGAGTTCAAATCCTCCAACCCTGGCAACATCCTTGTAAATCTTTTCTGAACCTTTTCAGGTTTCACAACATCTTTTCAATAGGAAGGAGACCAGAATTACACACAATATTCCAATAGTGGCCGAACCAATGTCCTGTACAGCTGCAACATGACCTCCCAACTCCTGTATTCAATACTCTGACCAATAAAGGAAAGCATACCAAATGCCTTCTTCACTATCCTATCTACCTGCAACTCCACTTTCAAGGAGCTATGAACCTGCACTCCAAGGTCTCTTTGTTCAGCAACACTCCCAAGGACCTTACCATTAAGTATTTAAGTCCTGCTCTGATTTGCTATGACCCTACTTCTGACTCCTGCTATGCCTTATTGTGTTTTCCTTGATGAAATGTCACCAAGTTAAGCCTTTGTTTTTCTAACAGTTATCTTTGTCTCCCTGCATCCTGGATTGGACATCCAGGTTACTTGCCCCAGAGCCAGCAAACTTGGTTTTGAATATTCTGACCAGTCTCTGGAGATGGAAGTTTCTCCTCCCTGAGGTGGTGAGGGCACTGATGAGAAATGTGCAAAAATACAAAGGGAATTAAACAAAAATCAGAATCTGTAAGACCAAAAAGTGTTGGTGATTTTCTCCTCCAGCCTTAAATGTTAAAACTGAAGTCATTGGTTTTGTGCTAAGAAAGCAATGTGAAGTAAACAGAGGCTGTTTGCACTTGAGCAGTGGCTACCTTATTTCCATGCATTTGCATTCCAAGAGAGCCTAACTTACCTTCTTTATATGTCACTTCCAATGCTTCTCTCCTTCTCGATCAGGGCATGGTTAGGAACATGGGACTGGGATATCATAGCAATTACAGAAACGTGGCTCAGGGATGGGCAGGACTGGCAGCTTAATGTTCCAGGATACAAATGCTACAGGAAGGATAGAAAGAGAGGCAAGAGAGGAGGGGGAGTGGTGTTCTTGATAAGAGATAACATTATAGCTGTGCTGAGGGAGGATATTCCCGGAAATACATCCAGGGAAGTTATTTGGGTGGAACTGAGAAATAAGAAAGGGATGATCACCTTATTGGGATTTATTATAAACCCCCTAATAGTCAAAGGAAATTGAGAAACAAACTTGTAAGGAGATCTCAGCTATCTGTAAGAATAATAGGGTAGTTATGGTAGGGGATTTTAACTTGCCACACATCAACTGGGACTGCAATAGTGTTAAAGGTTTAGATGGAGAGGAATTTCTTAAGTGCGTTCAAGACAATTTCCTGATTCAGTATATGGATGTACCTACTAGAGAAGGTGCAAAACTTGACCTACTCTTGGGAAATAAGGCAGGGCAGGTGACTGAGGTGTCAGTGGGGGAGCACTTTGGGGTCAGTGACCATAATTCTATTCATTTTAAAATAGTGATGGAAAAGGATAGACCAGATCTAAAAGTTGAAGTTCTAAATTGGAGAAAGGCCAATTTTGACGGTATTAGGCAAGAACTTTCGAAAGCTGATTGGAGGCAGATGTTCGGATGTAAAGGGACGGATAAAAAATGGGAAGCCTTCAGAAATGAGATAACAAGAATCCAGAGAAAAGGCTCTCTGCCTTTATTCCTGATGAAGGGCTTTTGCCCGAAACGTCGATTTTGCCTGTCCTCGGTGGCTGCCTGAATTGCTGTGCTCTTCCAGCACCACTGATCTAGAATCTGGTTTCCAGCATATGCAGTCATTGTTTTTACCGAGTGAATCCTTAAAAGAGTATAAAGGAAGTAGGAGTATACTTAAGAGGGAAATCAGGAGGGCAAAAAGGGGACATGAGATAGCTTTGGACAATAGAATTAAGGTGAATCCAAAGGGTTTTTACAAATATATTAAGGACAAAAGGGTAACTAGGGAGAGAATAGGGCCCCTCAAAGATCAGCAAGGTGGCCTTTGTGTGGAGCCACAGAAAATGGGAGAGATACTAAATGAATATTTTGCATTAATATTTACTGTGGAAAAGGATATGGAAGATATAGACTGTAGGGAAATAGATGGTGACATCTTGCAAAATGTCCAGATTGCAGAGGAGGAAGTGCTGGATGTCTTGAAACAGTTAAAGGTGGATAAATCCCCAGGACATGATCAGGTGTACCCGAGAACTCTGTGGGAAGCTAGAGAAGTGATTGCTGGGCCTTTTGCTGAGATATTTGTATCATCAATAGTCACAGGTGAGGTGCCGGAAGACGGGAGGTTGGCTAACGTGGTGCCACTGTTTAAGAAGGGTGGTAA
>NC_057722.1:80751358-80777464 GCF_004010195.1 Chiloscyllium plagiosum | reverse complement strand
CCTTCCTATCGGAAAGATGTTGTGAAACTTGAAAGGGTTCAGAAAAGATTTACAAGGATGTTGCCAGGGTTGGAGGATTTGAGCTATAGGGAGAGGCTGAACAGGCTGGGACTGTTTTCCCCGGAGCGTTGGAGGCTGATGGGGTGACCTTATAGAGGATTACAAAATTATGAGGGGCATGGATAGGGTAAATAGACAAAGTCTTTTCCCTGGGGTCTAGAGGGCACAGGTTTGGGGTGAGAGGGGAAAGATATAAAAGAGACCTAAGGGGCAACTTTTTCACGCAGAGGTTGATACGTGTTTGGGATGAGCTGCCAGAGGAAGTGGTGGAGGCTGGTACAATTGCAACATTTAAGAGGTATTTGGATGGGTATATGAATAGGAAGGGTTTGGAGGGATATGGGCCGGGTGCTGGCAGGTGGAACTAGATTGAGTTGGGATATCTGGTCGGCATGGACGAGTTGAACCGAAGGGTCTGTTTCTGTGCTGTACATCTCTATGATTCTATGACTCGAATAAACCAGGCAACACGAAATCTCGACCTGCATGTCAGAGAAGCTGCTGACTGCAGCTTGCTGAATTCTTGTCCAGTCAATCATTCTACTGCTTCTTCATAATGTCTCAGTATGCTTCATAGCCACCATCCTCCTTGACTCTCTGTCCACGTCTGTCAGCAATGGCAAACCACCAGCCCCGCCAAGTTATCCAGTCTGATCTCGGACCAGTTCACACAGTATCTCAATATTTTGCTTGAGAATTCAGAGATATCAGTGACTTGCATTGCTACTGCCAGATTGCTTTGTATGCATGAGCACACACTCATCTCATGAATCTGCACGGATGCATCTTAGATTGCTTTGTTAGCACTCACTCAGTTTGCACTTACTTGGAGATAAAGCATAAAACACTACAGTGCAGTAGAGGCCCTTCAGCCGTCGATATTGTACCAACCTGTGGAACTAATCTGAAGCCTATCAATTGAACACTATTCCATTTTCATCCATATGTCTATCCAATGACCTTTTCAGTGCCCTTAAAGTTGGCAAGTCTACTACTGTTGCAGGCAGGGTGTTCCACAACCCTACCACTCTCTGACTAAAGAATCTGCCTCTGAAATCTGTCCTATATCTATCACTCCTAAATTTAAAGCTATGTTCCCTCATGCTAGCCATCACCATCCAGGGAAAAAGGTTCTCACTGTCCACCCTATCTAATCCTCTAATTATCTTAATTATCAGCCTCATATTGCTTTTTTAGCACACACCCAATGATTTCAGTATTAACTTAAAGTCTGTCAGTCATTGTGCAGCTTGGATTGCTTTTTAGCACAGAGGGAGAGGAGGCAGCTTGTCACAGTGGGGAGCACTGAATGGTAAAGGGGCTGGACATGTTGCTGGACAGCATTGGGCTACATGAACATCCCATTCACAGCAAAGACACTGCATGTACTTCAAGCAAATGGCCATGAGTGAAAGTCAAAGGGAAGCACTCCTTAATAGGCTGATGGTGGTACTGACACAGTCAGTCAGAACACTTCTCTTATTCCTGTCCTATTCCAGTCCATAGAACCATGGTCAGACAGAATCTGACATCCATGTCTTTGCAGTCAGTTCCACAGGTCATGTGCAATCAGTCAGTCGGGTTGCTGTGGCAACATCAGTCTAGAAGATGAGCCAACTGTACCTGCAATGTTACAAAGAATGGGATCAGAGTAAAATGCTGCAGATCAGTAATCAAAACCCAGCAGGACTTGAAATGTTAACTCTATTACTCTCTCCACAAATACTGCCAGGCCTTCTGAGTTACTCCAGCAATTTCTATTTTTATTAAAGGGATGTACCAAGCAGATGAAAGTAAACAGAAGTCAGTGGTGATATAGAAGCAGAAGAATTGGAATGGTGTACCTAGTGAAGAGTAAAAAGTGCAGAGGACAGGAAGTGTTAGTAGTTTGGGAGGATGAGGTGGAACAATGGTAGTACTTACCTCTGTGTAATGCAGATTATTGAACTTTTTCATGCACTACTAGGTGTCCCACATCACTGAGGACACAGCACCAACCTGGGCTGCAGTTTGGGTCCAGTCTGGCTTGGTTTGGTGGTCTGGTACCCTGTGGTGGTCTGCAGGACATAGGGCTGCTGTCCACTCCACTACCCAGTCCACCAACAGCTCCAGGTCCTTGCCTGTGAGAGCTTTCCTTTCCTGTGGCCCACGTCCTCAATGATAAAAGTCAAGAGTCCCACGAGTATGAGGGCCAGTTCCTGGCTTGCAGATGTGGAGTGGGATGCAACTGAGTTTTAACTATGGTGCCAGCGATACGAACATCAGATGGTCCTGGCAGAGACGAGCTCACATGGTCAAATTATTATTTTCTGATTCAAATATATCATCAAGTATCTGACATTCATGAAACAAAAACCGTGATAAATTTCAGCAATTTAAGGCTGTCATCTTGTTTTATGATTTGTTTTTACAAAATTAAATGATTAATTTATTTCTAACTCTGCAGGTGCTGCGGGTCAGCCAGGTTTACCAGGAGAGCAAGGTAAGATCCTGTCTTCACTTCATTGATGAATACTCATTCAGAGATACAAAACCAATCGCTTAAATCTTTCTTAGTATTGATTATAAAGGATCTGAACCACAATACCCTCTCAAGGAAGAAATACAAATGATAAAAGGTGAAAAGAGATGTCATTTTCCCGAACTTACCATCTTCAGATACTAAGCTGTTTTACTTATCATTTTCCCTGAATGAGGAATAATTGCATTGTTTGTAGCTTTTTTTTGGCATAGTTGTATTCCATGCATTCAGAAGATGATGATTTTAGCAAACAACACTGTGCCAGGCTAAGAAGATCAAAAATACATTATTGATGCAAATTCCTGAAAATGACATTAGTTCCCAACTCTTTTACCACGTTCTTCAGGAATTTCTAGACGTGGCCCCAAAGGCCAATCCGGATATCCTGGACAAAGAGGTCCCAAAGGGGATAAAGGTGATCCTGGGCAGGTTTATGAAGGTCCTTCAGGTCCTCCTGGATTTCCAGGCCCTCCAGGCCCACCAGGCCCTGTGGGTCCACAAGGTACAATATTCGTCTCCAGTTTTATTTTATATTGGACAAGTTGGTCATTGTGTTTAATAGTGTATTGTTAACTGCAATAAATTTTTCACCATGAAGTCAGAAAATGTATTTGTGCACTGGAAGATCATGTGGTGATTTTCTGCAAATTGTTGGACCTTGAATGCATCGTTCTTCAAGTTGCCCCATTCTAGAGGTCACTGCAGTAAATGTGAGGAATGTTAGTATTGGTCGGTTTTCCTCAATAGGAATATGTTTTCATATTTTCATGTTCATGTGCCTTACTTGTTATTTTGCGCATCATAGAATCATATTTAATGGGCGGCACGGTGGCACAGTGGTTAGTACTGTTGCCTCACAGCACCTGAGATCCGGGTTCAATTCCCGCCTCAGGCGACTGACTGTGTGGAGTTTGCACATTCTCCC
Source organism: Chiloscyllium plagiosum (assembly GCF_004010195.1). Classification (NCBI taxonomy): domain Eukaryota; kingdom Metazoa; phylum Chordata; class Chondrichthyes; order Orectolobiformes; family Hemiscylliidae; genus Chiloscyllium; species Chiloscyllium plagiosum. Next base: position 80,773,958 of record NC_057722.1, on the reverse strand, counting down.
CGTATCTGCGTGGGTTTCCTCCGGGTGCTCCGGTTTCTTCCCACAGTCCAAAGATGTGCAGGTCAGGTGAATTGGCCATACTAAATTGCCCGTAGTGTTAGGTATAGGGATATGGGTGGGTTGCGCTTCGGCGGGTCGGTGTGGACTTGTTGGGCCGAAGGGCCTGTTTCCACACTGTAATGTAATCTAATCTAATCATATAGTACAGAAGAGGCCCTTCAGCCCATCAAATCTGCTCTGCCAAAAAAAAAACACCACCTCTACTCGTCCCACCTTTCCACACTAGGCCTTGAATACTAGACATGGAGGGGAAGTGGGGTTACAAATATGGGAGGTATCGTTGGTGATGGTTAGTTTAGTTGGTTTGATGCCTGGCCTCTGGTTCAGAAGTACACCAACAGCATGGGTTCAATTCCTTTTCCAGCTAAGGTAGATTTGCATTTTGGTCCATGCTTGATGTGGAGTGGGGCCCCTCAATTGTCTATCTTTAATAGAAATGCTGCCAGCCCCTCGTGAACTGTGGCTGACTGCCTGAGCACCCAGACAAGGGGTACAATGCTACAATCCTCCTGGCACACTCCCACTGTAACTCTGGAAACAGCAATGTACAAAAGTCACAAATTAGGCTGAGAAGGTCAGCCATGAAGGTGCGACAGGCTCAAAGAGCGAATGGCCTGCTTCGGAAGAACAGTTTAGGAGAATAAATATAAGATTATGTGAAACATAGCTCCTGTTAATGCAATTAAATATTCTGAATTACATTTTTCAGGTGAGACTATCAGTATAAATGGCCAACCAGGACCTAGAGGGTCACCAGGACCAAGAGGTTTTGTTGGTTTTCGTGGTCCAAGCGGATACAAAGGTAAACAAATAATACCTGCTAAATTGATTCAGAGTTAATGTTGAACATGAAAAAGAAAATCATGGAGAGGAACTAAGCATACCAGGCACAGGAGCTACATATGTCAAAATCTTTGATTGAAACAAGCTCAATTATAATGAACATCTTTGTTGTATCTCTGTGTAAATTACTGTTTAATTACCGCACATCTCTCCTTTGCCCACGTTTGCCCACATTGTAGAAGTGGTCAATAGCTTTCTGTAGTTAATTTATCGTCAGAGTCAGTTAATTCCAGTAGCTAGATTCCAAAATTCTGCATGTGATGCTGTATCTTTTGTGGCTCACACCAAAATGTTATCTCAGCTCCACAGGATTTCCATGTTCCCTGTTCCACACAACCCTACACAGCTTGTTTTAGATGGTGAATGTGTGTGCAATCTGAACATCCGCATAGAGCAGTTGAGCAAATTAGCGTGTTTCTGTATTGCTGAATTTATGTAATTATATCCTTGATGTCTCAGGTCCTTTCTTATTGTTCACTCACAACCTGTGGGTTTCACAGGTAAAAATTAGCATTTACAAGGGGAGCTGTCAAGAGAGTTCTCACACTGTCAAGGCATTTAAATATCCAGATCCTTAAATGTTTGACAAAAGTCTGCAGTGGGGGAAAAATAGTTCTTGCTATTTCATTGTCTGTAAACATGAACCTAACATTAAAGTAATTTGAACAAAAACGAAAATTGCTGGAAAAGCTCAGCAGGTCTGGCAGCATCTGTGGAGAGAAATCAGAGTTAATTTTTTGAGCCAAGTGACCCTTCCTCAGAATTGTTTTTTGGTTTTTAAAGTATTTTCCGCTGCAGGACCGGTTTCACAGTTGATCATTATGTGGTAAGTCTGTCAGTTCACACTTGATAGTTCCAAGTGCTTATAAACACTTCAGTTTTTTAATAGGAATTAAGTAGTTAAAGGAATGTAATGGTAGTGAATGGACCTTTAGTAATGAAGTTGTTTTTGTAGCATAGTAGATTTATCAACAGATACTTGGAATTTTATCTTTTTTCATTTCAGCATGGGCTCTGAGATCTGCCAATTGTGGATGCAGGGTGAGGTGGCATGGAGGGTGTATGGAAAAAGGGTGATGGCTTGAGTTGGCATGAATTGTCACTAAGTTTCCATGGTGACTGTGAAGGGTTGTAGGGGCTAGATAAAGGGGCATATGTTGCATGTAGGGTATGAGGACTGTGACAGCAGCTAAGGATATTCAAGAATGGGGCATGGGAAGTGAGGAGAGAGGTCAGGGAGAATGAAAGGTGATTCTTGGCAGTGTAGATGAACAGAGAGATCTGTGTCCAGATGCATAAATCCTTGAAAGTTGCCACCCAGGTTGACAGGGTTGTTAAAAAGGCATATTATGTGTTAGCTTTTATTGGTAGAGGGATTGAGTTTCGGAGCCACGAGGTCATGCTGCAGCTGTACAAGACACTGGTGAGGCCGTACCTGGAGTACTGCATTCAGTTCTTGTCACCGCATTATAGGAAGGATGTGGAAGCTTTGGAGATTTACTCGGATATTACGAGGAAAGGTCTTACAAGGAAAGGCTGAGGGAACTGAGACTGTTTTTGTTGGAGAGAAGAAGGTTGAGAGGTGACTTAATTGAGACATATAAGATAATCAGAGGGTTAGATAGGGTGGACAGTGAGAGCCTTTATCCTTGGATGGTGGAGGCTAACACGAGAGGACATAGCTTTAAATCGAGGGGTGATAGATTTAAGACAGATATCAGGGCTAGTTTCTTTACTCAGAGAGTAGTAGGGGCATGGAATAGTCTGCCTGAAACAGTAGAAGACTCGCATTGGATGTACATATGGATAATAATGGAATGGTGTAGGTTAGATGGGCATCAGATTAATTTCACAGGTCAGTGCAACATTGAGGGCTGAACGGCCTGTACTGCACTGTAACATTCTAAGTTCTATGTTCTATGAGGGCTGCTTTTTATTTTATTGATTTTTTTTGCAGATGGAACATAGAGTCAGTAAGTATTTTAAAAAGCCCATCTCAAAACCAGCAATCACTGACCTTTTTCCCCCTAAACTTTTCCCTGCTCAGATGAAAATCAAACATACCAGGCATTTTCCTGTGTCAGTTCACAGAGCCAGGAAAATTCAGGCCTGTGCTTTCTCTATGTTCAGTTTTGTGTATTTATTCATCTGGGTTAGAGAAGGGCGTATTATTAGTTAATTCTGGACTTTTCTTTTAAAAAACAGTTCATGTTTTTCTTGAATTTTAAGTATTTTCCACTGCTGTTCATAAGCTGCATCAGAACACAGGCAGAGAAACGAATGTGAGTTTTGAGGATTCTCTGAAGCTACACAACCTCCTCCAGCTCTCCGAAAGGCTGAAACTTGAAAACAAGTAGAATTGTCCAGAGCATCCAGCATCAAAATATCTGGAAATACAGCAAACCTTGGCCAAACTGTTCACCAATATTCTGATATTGTCCCTCTATTGTTGGCACCAATGGGGAAGGAATTTTATCCTGCATTGGTGCTGACCCAGAAGTGTTTTGTGTGGAGCTCCTTAACTGAAATCATTCATTCTCATGGAAGTGAAAATGTAATGAAATTTGCAAAAGAGAAAGCACTTGGAAATTTAAATTTAAATTTGCCTTTAGAAATGTATATTGGAACCTTGTTGGATATGATACTATCCAGAAGATCCTTGTCCTGATATGAAGCCAGTGACTTTATCACTCCTGCATTATAAAAAGGGCTCCATTTGCGGGCTAAATATTGGTCCGGTTTTGACTGCAAGTAGGTGAGTGGGAGTTTTAATGAGTTAAAAATCAGGCAATTTCTTTTGTTACAGGTGATAAAGGTGACCTGTGTGTAACGTGCCGTGGAACTTCACAACCTGGTCCTCCTGGTCCACCCGGCCTTCCTGGGATACCTGGTAAACTATTACTGATAACACTGTGAGACTCAGGGCCAGTGTCATGTTTAATACAAGCATCATACTTATACCTGCATAAGAGATTATTTTGTAGGTTGTGTAATATTATAACACAACATATTGTGCAATAAAATTATGAGGCTGTGAACTAGTTCATTTATTTCTTTCTAATCCCTTCTATCAGCTGATCCCATTATATTTTAATATCATATTGAATAAACATGATATTTTTATAAACATTGTACAGAGCCACACAGAAACATTTTAGCTGGTAGTTTATGCAGAGAATCTAAAATTAACTCATGCTCATCTCCAAACAGCCACTGAAATATTTCCATATTGCACAATTCCACGATTAGGTCTATCCACTGAATTGTATTTGAATCCTTTCCTGAAGGTTATTGTGTGACACCCTAACCATCTTGAAAAGTCCATAAGACCACAAGAAATAGGAACAGCAGGAGGCCATTCAACCCCTCGAACCTGTTCCACCATTCATTAGGACATTCAACATTCCTCACATCCACTTTCCTGCCCTTTACCAATAACCCTCGATTCCCCAACTCATCAAAAATCTGTTTATCTCAGCTTTAAATATATATAAGGACCCTGCTCCCACAGACATCTATGGTAAGGAGTTCCAAAGATTCACAAGCTTTGATATATTGTCCAGAGTTGTGATTCAGTTAACTGAATACAGTATGGGGACTGACGGTGGTAGAATGGTAATCTATAGATCAGCAGCTCATACCTTCTATAATGTAGGGCTTTCTGTTTGCTCCCCAGCATCAGGAATCCACCCATTATCCCTAACTGGACAGCAAGGTCATGCCCTGACCTGAATTGCCTGAAGATTTGAAATCTTCCATTTTTAAAGCACACCCTGAGACTTCAAGACCTAGATGTAGCTCCCCTTTATGATTATCAATCCAGCCCCTCCTGAAGCTTCTCCATTCTCCAATTTCACATCTCATTAGGTCTTTGCCCTTCCCTCCACAGGGAGTCTGAGCAGCTACCTCACACTCTGGGGGTTTGCTTTACAGCCATTTAATGTGTGACTGGGTGTTAATCCTGGAGTAATTTCGGTGACACAGCAGGGATTCATCCTTCAGGAAAAAGAAGCATGGTACAGGGAGGGTGAGACAACCATGGCTGACTAGGGAAGTCAGCAATAGCAAAAAGCAAAAGAGAAAACATATAATGTAGCGAAGGGCCGGGGGAAACCAGAGGATTGGGAAGATCACAATGACCAACAGAGGACAACAAGAAAAGAAATAAGGAGGGAGAAGATTAAATATGAGGGTAAGCTGGCCAGTAATATAAAGGAAGACTCTAGAATTTCTTTAGCTATATAAGGGGCAAAAGAGGGCATTGGGCTGCTAGAAAGTGAAGCTGGAGAGATCGTATTGAGGAACAAGGAAATGGCTGAGGAACTGAATAATTACTTCACATCAATCTTCACGGTGGAAGACACGAGTAATAACCCAAAAATTCAAGAAAGTTGAGGTTGCAGAGCTGAGTATGCTGGCCATCACCAAGAAGAAGGTGCTAGAAAAACCGAAGGCCTGAAGGTGGATAAATAACCTGGACCAGATGGACTACACCCCAGAGTTCTAAGGGAGATAGCTGAAGAGAGTGTGGAGGCGTTAGTGGTGATCTATCAGGAATCATTAGAATCAGGGAGGGTCCCTGAGGACTGAAAAATCGCTAACACGACACCCCTGTTTGAAAAGAGATTAAAGCAAAAGATGGAAAATTACAGACTGATTAGCCTAACCTCGGCTGTGGGTAAGATCCTGAAATCCATTGTGAACAAGGAGATTTCTGAATACTTGGAAGTGCATGGTAAAATAGAGCGAAGTCAGCATGGTTCCATCCAGGGGAGGTCATGCCTGATGAATCTGCTAGATTCCTTTGAGGAAGTAACGAACAGGTTACACAAAGGAAAGCCAATGGATGTTATCTACCTGGACTTCAAGAAGGCTTTGACAAGGTGCCGCACGAGAGGCTACTGAGTAAGATAAGGGCCCATGGTGTCAGAGGCCAGGTGCTAGCATGGAGAGAAGCTCGTTGTCTGGCAGAAAGCAGAGAGTGGGGATAAACGGGTCCTTCTCGGATGGCAGCCGGTGACAAGTGGTGTTCCTCAAGGGTCAGTGTTGGGACCACAACTTTTCACTTTATACATTAATCATCTAGATAAAGGAACTGAGGGTATTCTGAGGGTAAGTTTGCAGATGCTACAAAGATAGGTGGAGGGATAGGTAGCATTGAGGAAGTGAGGAGACTGCAGAAGGATTTGGACAGGTTAGGAGAGTGGGCAAAGAAGTGGCAGATGGAATACAATGTGGGAAAGTGTGAGGGCATGCACTTTGTTAGGAAGAATAGAGGCATGGACTATTTTCTAAATGGGGAGGAAATTCAGAAATCTGGCGTGGAAAGAGACTTGGGAGTTCACGTCCAAGATTCTCTCAAAGTAAACTTGCAGGTTGATTCAGTAGTTAGGAAGGCAAATGCAATGATGGCATTTATTTTGAAAGGACTTGAATATAAAAGCAGGGATGTACTTCTGAGGCTCTATAAGGCTCTGGTCAGACCACATTTGGAGTACTATGCCGTTTTGGGGTGGCACGGTGGCACAGTGGTTAGCACTGCTGCCTCACAGCGCCAGAGACCCGGGTTCAATTCCTGCCTCAGGTAACTGTCTGTGTGGAGTTTGCACATTCTCCCCGTGTCTGCGTGAGTTTCCTCCGGGTGCTCCGGTTTCCTCCCACATTCCAAAAATATGCAGGTTAGGTGAATTGGCCTTGCTAAATTGCCAGTAGTGTTAGGTGAAGGAGTAAATATAGGGGAATGGATCTGGGTGGGTTACTCTTCGGAGGGTCGGTGTGGACTTGTTGGACAGCCTGTTTCCACACTGTAAGTAATCTAATCTATATCTCAGGAAGGATAGACTGGCCCTAGAATGTTCAGGGGAGGTTCACGAGAATGGCCCCAGGACTGAAAAGGTTAACATACGAGGAACGTTTGAGGACTCTGGGGTTATCCTCAACAGAGTTCAGAAAGATATAGGGAGATCAAATTGAAACATACAGAATATGGAATGGCCTGGATACAGTGGATGTTGGGAAGATGTTTCCATTGGTAGGAGAGACTAGGACCCGAGGGCACAGCCTTAGAGTACAGTCATAGAAATCAGAGAGATGTACAGCACAGAAACAGACCCTTGGTCCAACTCCTCCATGCCAACCAGATATCCCAACCCAATTTAGTCCCACCTGCCAGCACCTGGCCCATATCCCTCCAAACACTTCCTATTCATATACCCATCCAAATGTCTTTTAAATGCTGTAATTATACCAGCCTCCACCACTTCCTCTGGCAGCCCATTCCACACAGGCACCACACTCTGCTTGAAAAGGTTGCCCCTTAGGTCCATTTTATACCTTTCCCCTCTCACCCTGAACCTATGCCCTAGTTCTGGACTCCCCCACCCCAGGGAAAAGACCTTGACTACTTAGACGAAAGTGAACACTGCAGAGTCGAGAGTGCGGTGCTGGAAAAACACAGCAGGTCAGGCAGCATCTGAGGAGCAGGAGAATCGATATTTCAGGCAAAAAAAACTTCTTTAGGGGTCGAAAATTGCCAAAAAGTTGATTTCCCTGCTCCTCAGATGCTGCCTGACCTGCAGTGCTTTTCCAGCACCACACTTCCGACCTTGTCTATTTATCCTATCCATGCCTCTCGTGATTTTATAAACCTCTATAAGGTCACCCCTCAGCCTCTGACGCTCCAGGGAAAAAAGCCCCAGCCTATTCAACGTCTCCCTACAGCTCAAATCCTCCAACCCTGGCAACATCCTTGTAAATCTTTCCTGAACCCTTTCAAGTTTCACAACATCCTTCCAATAGGAGGGAGGCCAGAATTGCACATAATGTTCCAACAGTGGCCTAACCAATGTCCTGTACAGCCGCAATATGACCTCCCAACTCCTGTACTCAGTACTCTGACCAATAAAGGAAAGCATACCACACCCCTTCTTCACTATCCTATCTACCTGCGACTCCACTTTCAAGGAGATATGAACCTGCACTCCAAGGTCTCTTTGTTCAGCAACACTCCCAAGGACCTTACCATTAAATGTAAGTCCTGCTAACATTTGCTTTTCCAAAATGCAGCACCTCACATTTATCTAAATGAAGCTCCATTTGTCACTCCTCAGCCCATTGGCCCATCTGATCAAGATCCTGTTGTAATCTGAGATAACCTTCTTCGCTGTCCACTACACCTCCAATTTTGGTGTCATCTGCAAACTTACTAACTGTACCTCTGATGCTCACATCCAAATCATTTATATAAAAATTGAAAAGTAGAGGATCCAGCACCTATCCTCCAATCCTCCACTGGTCACAGGTCTCCAGTCTGAATAACAACCCTCCACCACCACCCTCTGTCTTCTACCTTTGAGTCAGTTCTGTATCCAAATGACTAGTTCTCTCTGTATTCCATGAGATCTAACCTTGCTAATCAGTCTCCCATGGGGAACCTTGTCAAACACCTCACTGAAGTCCTTTTGGATCATGTCTACGGCTCTGCCCTCAATTCTCTTTGTTGCTTCTTCAAAAAACTGAACCAAGTTTGTGAGACATGATTTCCCACACACAAAGCCATGTTGAATATCCCGAATCAGTCCTTGCCTTTCGAAATACATATACATCCTGTCCCTCAGGATTCCTTCCAACAACTTGCCCACCAATGTCAGGCTCACTGGTCTATAGTTCCCTGGCTTGTCCTTACCACCCTTCTAAAACAGTGGCACCACGTTTGCCAACCTTCAGTCTTCCGGCACCTCACCTGTGACTATCGATGATACAAATATCTCAACAAGAGGCCCAGCAATCACTTCTCTAGCTTCCCATGGAGTTCTCAAGTACACCTGATCAGGTCCTGGGGAATGTATCCACTTCTATGCGTTTCAAGGCATCCAGCACTTGCTCCTCTATAATATGGACATTTTTCAAGGTGTCACTGTCTATCTTCCTACATTCTATATCTTCCATGTCCTTTTCCACAGTAAATACTGATACAAAATACTTGTTTAGTATCTCACCCATCTCCTGCGGCTCCATACAAAGGCCGCCTTGCTGATCTTTCCTTTTAGAAAGGAGATAAAGAGAAACGTCTTCAGCCAGAGAGTGGTGAATCTATGGAATTCATTGCCATGGAAGGCTGGGGAGGCCAGGTGATTGAGTATATTTAAGGCTGAGATAGATAGGCTCTAAAGATTTAAGGATATCAAGGGTCATGGAGAGAAAGCAGAGAATGGGGCTGAGAAACCTATCAGCCATGATTGAATGGTAGAACAGACTCAATGGGCTGAATGGCCTAATTTCTGCTCCTATGTCTTATGGTCTTAACTGTTTCAGGGTGAGATCATCACCTCAGTCTGGGGGGACGTTCTGCCTCCGAGACCCGCCAGCCCATCAAATGGCTGGAAGTTATCTGATCCCAGCACTACCAATGGGAGTCATGGCAACTGTTGGGAATGTACCCTGTCCCCTCCAGCGATCAGTTCTGGAGCTGAATGAGGAGGCAAGTCGGGCCCTTTCAGTGGGACACACTAGCTGTCTGGAGTGGGTGATTGTGGTAGACAGAGTAGTGGAAATCAGGGATACCTGGGGGTTGGAGCTCCATGGATGGGGAGTTTCTATTGACACTCAAAACCTGTAAAAAATGTTCCATCCCCTCAGTGGCTGTTGTTGGCCTACATCTGATATGGAACAAATGGCAGGGGAATTGAGAAGAGGTCGATGATGTTACACACACTAAAGTTCCCAACGCACGTGACCTTCCAGCACACTCGTCAGGGGGCTTAACATTCCAGAAATTCCACTAAATCTCAGAAAGCATGGCAGACTGTTTAGCAAGGTTAGATTACATGGGATCTAGGGACAGCTAGCCAATTGGATACAAAATTGGTTTGATGGTAGGAGACAGAGGGAGGGTGTTAGAGGGTTGTTGTTCAGACTGGAGGCCTATGACCAGTAATCTGTTGCAAGGATTGATGCTGGATCCACTGTTGATTATCATTTGTGCAAATGATTTTGATGAAAACATAGGAGACATGGTCAGTAAATTTGCAGCTGACACCAAAATTGGTATTACAGTGGATAATGAAGAAGACTATCTAACAATACAATAGGATCTTGATCAACTGGGCTACGGGCTTAGGAACGACAGATGGAGTTTAATTCAAATAAATGTGAGGTGTTGTATTTTGGTAAGACAAACCAGGGCAGGACTTACAGTGCCGTAGGGAGTAATGTTGAACAGAGAAACTTCGGTGTGCAGGTACATAGTTCTTTGAAAGTAGTCAGGGTGATGACAAAAACATTCGGCATGCTTGTCTTCATCGGTCAGAGCACTGAGTACAGGAGTTGGGATGTCATGTTGTGACTGTGCATTGGTAAAACATACAGTTCTGGTCCCCCTGCTATAGGAGAGATGTTATTAAGCTGGACAGGCTGCAAAAAAGATTGACAAGGATGTTACTGAGATTGGAGGGCTTGAGTTATATGGAGAGACTGGATAGGCTGGGACTTTTTTCCCTGGAACATAGGAGGCTGAGTGGTGACTTATAGAGGTTTATAAAATCATGAGTGGCATAAATAAGGTGAATAACCAATGTCTTTTCCCCAGAGTAGGGAAGCCCAAAACTAGAGGGAATAGGTTTAAGGTGAGAGGGGACGTTTAAAAAGGGCCAAATGAGGTGGCAACTTTTCCATGTAGAGGACGGTACACACATGGAATGAGTTGTCAGAGGAAGAGGTAGAAGCAAGTACAGTTGCCACATTTAAAAGACATTTGAACAGGTACATCAATAGAAAAGGTTTAGAGGGATATGGGCCAAATGCAGGCAAATGGGACTAGCTCAGTTTAGGAATCCTGGTCGGCATGGACAAGTCTGTTTCGTGCTGTATGACTCTGTGACTCCAAAGACAAAAGGAAAAAAGAAACTCCTTTCTAATTGTAATTTGGAAAGTTATGTTTTGAGGAAAACATAATGTTTACAATCAATTGTTCTGTTGACAATTAGAAATTTTTAGTATTCTAATCAGGGAAAGTTACAATAGTGAGAATAAGAATAGAGGAGGAAGGAAGAGTGATGGCCTCTCTTTCCAAATCATAATTTGAATACCTTTCTAGAAAACCCAGTATACTAACCTTTGAAAGCTGCAGGGCTGACCTGGGGCAAACACAATGAAGATGCCAGTATGTGATAAGCAGACTGAGCTTAAGGAAACATTTGATTTGTCTCTTCGGACAAGAGGGAGCGAGCGAATGTAGTTGATTAGAATAATGCAAGGGGAATGGGACAATTCAGAGATAGACTGTATAAAATAAAGTGAAAGAATTAGCAATGAGAATAAGGAAGGAGGAAGAAGACAATGAGTTGTAGGGACATAATTAGTGCAAGAGAGATGGGGAAAACAAGAATTGATAAGATGTAGTCAATGAAAGATGCAAGCTACATTTTCCAAGTGAATCCCATTGAAAAATGGAGTCTGAGCCATTCATCAATTCCCTTTCCCATCATTTGCTATTCAAAAATAAAAGATGGAGAAAAATACCTATTACAAATATGCAAATCTTATCATGGCCAAGGTACACTGGCTTTTAATCATTAAGGGTGAAGTGTGGTGAAGAAAAGGCAGGAAAGTGGAGTGAAGGATTATCAGACCATCTCTGATTTTATTGAATGGTGGAGCATTCCTGATGGGCTGAATGGCCTATTCCTGCTCCTACATCCTGGTTAACTCTTTTTTAATATTATGATCCCAGCTGAGAGTAATATGGACAAGTCTTGATCCAAAAAGAAACTTAGATTGATAGTTCAGAAGTTTTATTTTTGCAGTTTGGTTACTATGATGTTCAGTCATCAGCTGTACTCACAACAGGCTGTCAATGCATTTATAGAATCATAGTCATGGAGTCATACAGCTCAGAAACAGACCCTTTGGACCAATTAGTCCATGCTGAACATAATCCCAAACTAAACTAGTCCCACCCGCCTGCTCCTGACCCATATCCCTCCAATCCTTGCCCATGCATGTACTTATCCAAATGTCTTTTAACTGTTATAATTGCACCCACATCCACCACTTCCTCAGAAAGTTCATTCCACCATTCCACCACTCTGTAAAACATTTGCTTGTCAATCTCTCTCTCCTTTCACCTTAACAGTGTGGCCCCTAGTCTTAAAATCCCCTATCCTTGGGAAAAGACAACTACTATTAACTCTATCTATACCCCTCATTATTTTATGAACCTGTATAAGGTTGCTTCTCAACCTTCTATGCTCCAGTGAAAAATGTCACAGCCTGTATTCAAGAGGCAGCCAGATATAATACTTGGGACGAATGGGATCAAGGGTTACGGGGAGAAAGCAGGATTAGGCTATAGAGATGGACAATCAGCCATGATCGTGATGCATGGCCAAATGGCCGCCTTCTATATTCAATGTTTCTATATTTCTTTAAAACTCAATCTTCCATACCCGGCAACATCCTGATAAATCTGTTCTGAACCCTCTCCAACTTAAGAATAACCTTCCTATAACTGGGTGACCAGAACTGAGCAGTGTGTTCCAGAGGCCTCACCAACATCCTGTTCAACCTCAGCATGATGTCCCAACTCCTATATTCCTACATACTTGGAACAAAAGAACATAGGTTTCTTACACAAATAAATTATTTATGACTATGCCAAAGGATCTTTCATAAACAGGTAAAAGGAAGATTCAACACGTTTTCTCAGCAATTTCTTTTTCAAGTATCGAAGAACCTTACTCAACTGATGAGATCACATGTGTTTCCTTTCTGCAATTTATTAGATGTTTACAAGATATGTATCTCCTCATCTCTCCCAGAGATACAAAAATCGGCCAACTCACTGATTTTTCATCACTGAACTGCAAGAAGCACTCATTGCTTTTTCTGCACCCGTTGACTTAGACCGCTGAACCGGTTTAAGACCTCTTTACAGATCTGATGGCCTAAAGACTAACCAAATTAAACTGCCCTTCTGCAGGTGCTTGTGGCTGCTGGCCTCCCTTTCTGTAGGTTGTTAAAAACTTAACTTAGCAAACACTTCAGCAATTATCACATCAGGTAGCCTCACTGGTTATTTAGTTTAAGCTGTCTCAGAAATGCTGCTTTGAACTCTTAAGAATAACTTTGAGATTTTCTTTTAAAAAGGCCACCTCCACAGAACCACAGAACTAAAATCAAACACCTATACTTTAGATTCCAAGTTCCCAAATAATAATAAAATATTACAAAGCTTCATCAAAATTAGTATTTACCATCTTTCTGATTTCTAAGAATAGCAAGATCTGAACATTTCAAAAGCTTTTATAATGTCTCTGCCTGTGTTACACATGCCTTGCTTTTATAATGTCCCTGCCTGATTTACACATGCCCTGCTTTGATAATGTTCCTGCCTGTGTTACACATGCCTTGCTTTGTTTCCACTATAGGCAGGGAGGCATTACCAGGCCCAAAAGGAATTCCTGGTCCTTCAGGTCAATTTGGAAGAACAGGTTCCCCGGTAAGTGTTTTTTTTCATTTCCCCAATACCATCACTCCTCCCCTTCCCCCCACCAATGGTTATCCCTGTTCAATACCTGCAAAGATTAGTGAACATTAGATCCTTTCTGCAGAGTGAAGAGTTTCTCTTGGCTTTCTGCTCATACTGTTCTGTAGCCTGCTATACAAGTGTGTTCCAGGTAACATACACCACAAAAGATCAGGTGCTTATTGAGACAAATAGCTAGGAGTTTATTAACAATTAACTATGTATAACTTCTTGACATCTGAGACTTAAATCTGCAGTCTGGGTTATCTGATTACTTGGAATACTATTATATTATGTACATTTTTGACTGGCTGACCAGTAGACTGATTAACAGTCAGATATAAAAGTAAAATACTGTGGATAGTAGAAATCTGAAACAGAGAGAATGGTGGAGAAACTCTGACAGTATCTGTGGAGAGAAAAACAGAGTTTTGGAGTGAAGTATGACTCTTCATCAGAGCTGATTATCTGCTAACTGACACTCTACTTGCTAGTTGATAATTAACTGCACAGAGAGTAAGATGTAGATCTCCTTACCAAAACATCTCTCAATGTGATGTCATCTCACTGCATTTCAGAATTGTTGATTAGTTTTCTTAGTGCCCTCTCACTAAGCACCTAATTGCCTTGCCTTGCTATGCCATACCAATTAGCTGAGTTAAAAAACCATCTGCTGCTCAGCAGTCCTCAGCCTATGGTGTAATTGGCAGCGTGCTGCACCAATATCACACCTTCGCATGTGTCAGCAACTTCCATGGTAAAGGCTCGACAGCAGTACACTGCAGTTTAGTTAGTTGAACTGGGAAGGCTGCAGTGCAATTATGAAATTGGGATGGCAGGATTTGCAAAGTTAGGATGCAGGTTGTTCTATTATAACATGCATTTCGTCAACGCAAATTCACGGTAACATAATTGATGAATTGGAGATGCTGTTTCTACAGCGTGAACTTTTACAAAATGTGTTGCCCTCATGTCCTCTTTAAATGTGATTACAGCACAAACACTTTAAGCACTGTCTCTAAAGCGTGATTTTCCTATAACGCGTGGTTGTCCAGGAACGATCATGTTATAGAAGAACCGACTGGCCTTTAAAGCAATGCTAGAAAAGGTGTAAGGTAGGAGGGCTGGCCATTCATAGAATCCCTAATGCGTGGAAAGACGCAATTCGGCCCATCGAGTTCTCACTGACCCTCTGAAGAGAATCCGATCCAGATCCACCTCCTATCCCTATGATCTTGTATTTCCCATGGCCAATCCACCTAACCTGCACAGCTTTGGACTGTGGGAGTAAACTGGTACACCCGGAGGAAACCCATGCAGACACGGGGAGAGTCAACAAACTCCACACAGACAGTTGCTAAAGGCTGGAATCGAATCCAAGTCCCTGATCTTGTGAGGCAGCAGTGCTAAGCACTGAACCACCATACCATCCATTTGTCTGGATGGGTGCAGCTCCAATAACACTCAAGAAGCCTTCCACCAGCCAGGACAAAGCAGCACACTAGACCGCACCACATCCACAGGCATCCACTCCCTCCCCCACCGGTGCTCAGTAGCTGCAGTGTGTACTATCTACAAGATGCGCTGCAGAAATTCACCAAATTCACAAGATCAGACAGCAACTTCCAAACCCAGGATTACTTCCATCTAGAAGGACAAGGGCAACAGATATATGGGAACACCACTACTTCAAGTTCCCTTCCAAGCCACTCACCATCCTGAAATATATTGCCGTTTCTTCACTGTCCCTCCTCTTTCAGCATCCCTAATGTTTGGCTCCCTCGTGTGCAAATGTCAAAATCCTGGAATCCCCTTCCTAATGGCATTGTGGGTCAACCAACAGCAGGTGGACTGCAGCGATTTAAGAAGGCATCTTCGCAAGGGCAACTAGGGATGAGCAATAAATACTGGACCAGCCAGCAACACCCATATCCCACAAAATGAATAAGTATTTTTTTTTAAATCCATGGGCAGGAGCTTCAGGGAAGGGTAGATGATACTAGGCATGCTCCCCCACATGCTAAGGTCAGGGTGGGAAAGTAGGCAAGTGCAGGCAAATGTAGGTTAAAAACTTGGGGATATGTAAATCCGATGGGGTTCTAGGCAGGAGATAGGGATAACTGAGATCTCACCAACACAGGCGAAAGTGAGGACTGCAGATGCTGGAGATTAGAGTTGAGAGTGTGGTGCTGGAAAAGCACATATTCCTTATGAAGGGCTTGTGCCCAAAACGTTGATTCTCCTGCTCCTCAGATGCTGCCTGACCTGCTGTGCTTTTCCAGCACCAGACTCTCGACTCTCACCAACACAGTCAGGCTGAAGGTAGAAGGCACGTGAAGGGGAGCACTCATTGTCACCTTCCATCATCCAAACATAGCCGCGAGCACACTCAGACTGGGTGGAGTAGGTGACTCAGCATGTGAGGGAGAGGGCTGCAGCAAACACTGTTCATAGTGTTTTTAAAGGGAAACAACATTGGCCTCTTGTCCATGAAAAAAATAGAGGATATAGGCTGTCTATTCCCTGACCATCCCTCAGCATTGACCCTCTCCATGATTAGCAGAAAGTGAGGACTGCAGATGCTGGAGACCAGAGCTGAAAAATGTGTTACTGGAAAAGCGCAGCAGGCCAGGCAGCATCAAAGGAGCAGGAGATTCCTGAAGAAGGGCTTATGCCCGAAACGTCGATTCTCCTGCTCCTTTGATGCTGCCTGGCCTGCTGCGCTTTTCCAGCGACACATTTTTCACCTCTCCATGATTAGAAGATTAGAATCCCCACAGTATGGAAACAGGCCCTTCAGCCCAACAAGTCCATACCGACCCTCCAAAGATCAACTCACCCTACACTTACCCCTGACTAATGCATCTGACGCTATGGGCAATTTAGCATGGCTAATTCACCTAACCTGCACATCTTATTGGCTCCCTGGATCCAGAATTGGCTGGCCGAAAGAAGACTGTGAGTGGTAGAGGATGGAAAGTACTCTGCTTGGAGGTCGGTGACCAGTGATGTCCCACAGGGATCTGTTCTTAGGCCTGTGCTCTTTCTGGTTTTTATAAATGACTTGGATGAAGAAGTGGAAGGGTGGTTTAGTAAGTTTGCCGATGACACAAAGGTCAGTGGTGTTGTAGACAGTGTCGTGGGCTGTTGCAGGCTGCAACATGACATTCACAGGATACACAGCTGGGCTGAGAAGTGGCAAATGGAGTTCAAACTGGATAAATGTGAAGTGATTCATTTTCGAAGGTCAAATTTGAATGCAGGGTTGAAGACAGGATTCTTGGCAGTGTGGAGGAACAGCAGGATCTTGGGGGTCCATGTACATAGATCCCTCAAAGTTGCCACCCAAGTTGATAGGGTTGTTAAGAAGGTGTATCTTGTTTTGGCTTTCATTAGCAGGGGATTGAGTTTAAGAGCCGCGAAGATTTGGAAAGGGTGCAGCGGAGATTTACTGGGATGTTGCCTGGTATGGAGGGAAGGTCTTATGAGGTAAAGCTGAGGGACTAGATAGGGTGGACAGTGAGAGTCTTTTTCCTCAGATGGTGATGGCTAGCACAAGGGGACATAGCTTTAAATTGAGGGGTGGTAGATATAGGACAGATGTCAGAGGTAGTTTCTTTACTCAGAGAGTAGTAGGGGCGTGCAAAGCACTGCCTGCAACAGTTCCTGATGAAGGGCTTTTGCCTGAAATGTCAATTCTCCTGCTCCTCGGATACTGCCTGACCTGCTGTGCTTTTCCAGCACCACACTAATCTTGACTCTGATCTCCAGCATCTGCAGTACCCACTTCTGCCTGCAACAGTGGTAGACTTGCCGACTTTACAGGCATTTAAATGGTCATTGGATAGGCTAATGGACGAAAATGGAATAGTGTAGGATAGATGGGCTTCTGATTGGTTCCACAGATCGGCGCAAAATCAAGGGCCGAAGGGCCTAGACTGCGCTGTAATGTTCTATGTTCTAGGTTTTGCTGCAGCTCTATAAAACCCTGGTTAGACCACACTTGGAATATTGTGTCCAGTTCTGGTTACCTCATTATAGGAAGGATGCAGATGCTTTAGAGAGGGTGCAGAGGAGATTTACCAGGATGCAGCCTGGATTGGAGGGCTTGTCTTATGAAGAGAGGTTGAATGAGCATTAACTCTAACTCTGAAGACTATTGAATCATAAAATTAAGTTTAAAATTAAAATACCAAACTTCTGGAAACGAAACAGAGGAATTAATGACTTTTGTTTTCCTAACAGCATTTAAAGTGCCAAAACCTTCCTGACTGTAGTATAAAAAACTGGCTAATTCAATGTTGTTTCTATTTTCTGATCCACAACCTTTTAGGGTTCTCTGGGATCCCCAGGATTTAGAGGACCACCAGGCTTGGACGGTGACCCTGGAATCGGGGGTGGCCAAGGTTCAAAAGGGGACAAAGGTGACTCTGGTTTGCAAGGAAATACAGGAAGGCAAGGAAAGGATGGAATACCTGGTCAACCAGGACCACAAGGACCCCAAGGAATTAAGGGTGACCCAGTCAGTATTTTCATCCTGTTATTTATTCTTCATGTGTCAGTATTGACTCAGTGTTAGCAGTTTCTTCTCAGTCTCCCCTTTGCTCACCTCCAACAAGGATCTCAAACTTCTTTGCGAAGTTTAGAAGGTAAGAACAGAAGAGTGAGAAGCAGGAGATGGCTATTCAGCCCCTTTGAACCTTCTGTGCCTTTTACTATGATCATGACCGATCACATTTCAGCCTCATGATTAGTTTTCTGCCTGCTCTCCATAACCGTTCAACCCATTGCCAATTAAAAATGTTTAACTCCTCCTCAAATTTATTAGAGGGTCCAGTATCCAATGCACACTGGAGGAGTAAATCCCTCTGATTCACAACCCTTTAAGGGAAGAATCATAATTACCCATGTATAGGTCAATCACATGTTTAAGTCAACCCTTTATTTTGGCCAGAAAATCTTGTATTTTCCATATATCTCGTATATAAGTCAACCCTAGTTCTTCACAGTTACAGATCAACATTTATGAGTCAATATGCTCAGCATTGAACTCCACTCCAGCTTTCCAGTGCTCCGTTCCAGGCCTTCCAATCTGACAGCCCTCACACTCTCTACTCCAGGTTGTCAAAATTACTGTAATGGTACGACAGTACAGGGTGACCGCCGTATCCGCAGAGTCGGTTTCCATTACCCATGATTTACCGCGGCCCAAACATATTACAGGGAACGTTCCAGCACCAGGGACCGGGAAGGTAAATTTCCCATTTATTTTGGATAAATATTCATCCCCTCAAAGAATATCTCGTGTATAAATTGACCCCTAATTTCAGATTTTAAAATGTCTTCAAAATTTGACCTATATACAAGAATATATGGTAATTTATCCTCACCTGTTTTTGAGACCACCAATCAACTGCCTCTTCTCCCTTTCACTAATTCACCAGGCCAAACTTCCTCTCACCCTTCCCCCTCTATTCTTATCCCAGTACTGAAACTGCACCTGCCTCTAGTTTCTCTCCAATATTCCCTGAAGCCTTTGCTGAGCTCATCCTGAGCATGAGCTCAATCACACACTCTCTCGATCCTATTCTCACCAAACTGCTAATTGATTCAATGACCTTGTCCAGATTCCCCTGCTGGTCACCATATTAGCAGGTTATCTCTCCAACTCATTAAGAAGTCCACTGTTCGCAGCCAAGCTCACACCAAGGTCAATTCACAATCACTTTTTACCCATTGTTCTTCACCCATTAATCTTATTCCATGCTAACCTACATTTAAGAAACATCTTGATTTTAAAATCCTCTTCCTTGTTTTCATGCTTCTCCATGACCTTCACACTGATCCTTGCGTGAAAGCACTAAATAGGGGGAAGGATAATTACAGCAGTGTTAGGCATGAACTGGAAAAACTAGATTAGGGTGGATTGAGGGTAAATCTGTATCTGGCATATCCTTTAAAGGCCTGTTGATCAGAGTTCAGGATCAGCATGTCCCTGTCAGGATGGCAAGATTCAGGATCAATAGATGGCCAGTCTTAGAGAAATACTGCATGGAAACAGACCCTTCGGTCCAACTCGTCCATGCCAGCTCAATCGAGGCTCATTTGCTAGCACTTGACCCATATCCCTCTAAACCCCTCCCACTCATATCCATCCAGATGCACTTTAAGCCTCCACCATTTCCTCTGGCAGCTCATTTCATAAATGTATCACCCTCTGTGTGAAAAAGTTGCCCCTTAGGTCCCTTTTATATCTTTTCCCTCTCATCCTGAACCTATGCCCTCTAGTTCTGGACTCCCCCACCCCAGGGAAAAGACCTTGTCTGTTTATTCTGTCCATGCTCCTCAAGATTTTATAGACCTCTATAAGGTCACCCCTCAGCCTCTGGCTCTCAAGGGTTAACAGCCTCAGTGTATTCAGCCTCTCCCTGTAGCTCAAATCCTCCAACCCTGGCAACATCCTTGTAAATCTTTTCTAAACCTTTCAAGTTTCACAACATCCTTCTGATAGGAAGGAGACCAGAATTGCACGTAGTATTCCAAAAGTGGCCTAACCAATGTCCTGTACAATCACAACATGACCTCCTAACTCCTGTACTCAGTGCTCTGACCAATAAAGGAAAGCATACCAAATGCCGCCTTCACTATCCTATCGACCTGTCACTACATCTCCAAATTTGGTGTCATCTGCAAATTACTAACTATACCTCTTATGCTCACATCCAAATCATCGATACAAATGACGGAAAGCAGTAGACCCAGCACTGATCCTTGTGGCACTCTGCTGGTCACAGGCCTCTGTTCTGAAATGCAACCCTCCAACACCACCCTCTATCTTCTACCTTTGAGCCAGTTCTGTATCCAAATGGTTAGTTCTCCCTGTATTCCATGAGATCTAACTTTGATAACCAGTCTCCCATGAGGAACCTTGTCGAACACCTTACTGAAGTCCATATAGATCAAGTCTACCGCTCTGTCCTCATCAATCCTCTTTGTTGCTTCTTTAAAGAACTCAATCAAGTTTGTGAGACATGACCTCCCATGCACAAAACCATGCTGGCTATCCCTAATCAGTCCTTACCTTTCCAAATATATATACAAGATATTGAAAGTTTAGACAAAAAGAAAAAGGAAGCATACACAAAGTTCCAGTTTTCCTTAAGCTTCTCCATTACAAAGAGGGTTTGTGGCTCAGTGGTTAGCACTGCTACTTCACAGAACAGGGACCAGGTTCGAATCCAACCTCTCATGACTGTCTGTGTGGAGTTTATACACATTCTCTGTGTCTGCGTGGGTTTCCTCTGGGTGTTCTCGCTTCCTCCCAATGTCCAAAGATGTGCAGATTAGGTGAATTAGCCATGGTAAGTTGCCCATAGTATCTAGGAATGTGCAGGCCAAGTGGATTAGCCATGGGAAATACAGGAGTCAGGGAGTGGGTCTGGGTGGGGTGCTGTTCAGAGGGTTGGTGTGGACTTGATGGGCCAAATGGCCTGCTTCCACACTGTAGGGATTCTAATGGAATTCTGTTCTATGGGACAATGGGCATCATCCCCAACTTTGATCGAGCTGTATTGTTTCCAAGAATAAACTGTATTCCTGGAATAGCCACTCTTTCAATCACACCCACTGTCACTTCCCCAGCCTTGATTGGACTTTTTAGCTTTATCTTACACAGGACAACACCAACTGTCTCTCCACTTACTCCACAGATTATCACTCTCTCATGCAACATTTCAGAAGGAGAGCAAATATTTTCATCTCTTACCATTTCAGACTGATCACCTCCCATGTCTCTCAATATTTTAACTTCTTCACTTCTCCCCCTATTCTTCCTGAGTAAATCTTACCCACAGAGATGAAGGCTTTGAAAAGATGTGCCCTACCTTACTATCCAGCCTCTGGCCTGCTGTGCACTCTCCTGCAGCTCCTTGACGTCTCTTGGGATTTCTTTCATTACTTCAAATTATCCCACTGGTTTAGCCTCTTTAACCACATCCTTTTTCCCAGAGCCTCTCTCAAACCACCAGCATTGCCTTTCTGTGTCCCACCTTATGGCAGTGAAAACACCTGACATCTTTCACCTCTTTTCCATCCTTTTGGGTTTCCTTTCTCACATGGGCAAATCTGTTCCCAGCGTGATCTACTTTTTCTTGTTCAGTGAAGGATCTCCCTCCTTCCCAGTTTCTATTCCTCACGGAATGAACTTGCTGTCAGAAGCTAGATTTTTATGTATGCAATAATGCATGTCCTCCACCATCTCTGCAGCTCTTCTCACTGTTTTAGCTTTCAGTTCCTCAACATGAGTTCTGATCATTTCTGGAAGGGAGTTTTTGAACTCCTCCAGCAGAATAACCTCTCGAAGATCCTCATGTGTCCTTTCTATCTGTAACGCAAGTAGGGGGCCTGTCTCTCCAATATAGAGGAGGCCTCATCGGGTTCAGCACCTTCCTACGGAACCGACTGACCCATCTAAAGAAGTTGCTCTGTTTAATTCATTCAAACTCAATATAAGCCTGGCCTGGTTTCTTCCCTACTTTTCGGAACCATTGTCTCTATGCTTCTGGTACCAATTTGGAGACACTCAAAGTAGCCTGATCTACTTCTTCATGACACCTCTGGGACACCCGGACCAACCAACCCAACCACCCTGTGGCTCAACACTTCAACTCCCCCTCCCACTCCACCAAGGACATGCAGGTCCTTGGACTCCTCCATCACCAGATTTCATAAATACAAGTCCCACTCATATAGCATACAATAAAAAATTGGAACTTAGTCTCTCAAAATTACAGCTGAAAATGTGTTGCTGGAAAAGCGCAGCAGGTCAGGTAGCATCCAAGGAGCAGGAGAATCGACGTTTCGGGCATGAATCCTTCTTCAGGAATGAGGCAAGTGTGCCAAGCAGGTTAAGATAAAAGGTAGGGAGAAGGGACTTGGGGGAGGGGCGTTGGAAATGCGATAGGTGGAAGGAGGTTAAGGTGAGGGTGATAGGCTGGAGTGGGGGTGGGGGCAGAGAGGTCAGGAAGAAGATTGCAGGTTAGGAAGGTGGTGCTGAGTTCGATGGATTTGACTGAGACAAGGTGGGGGGAGGGGAAATGAGGAAACTGGAGAAATCTGAGTTCATCCCTTGTGGTTGAAGGGTTCCGAGGCGGAAGATGAGGCACTCTTCCTCCA
>NC_057722.1:80743077-80748868 GCF_004010195.1 Chiloscyllium plagiosum | reverse complement strand
CTCCTCCCTACCTT
Organism: Chiloscyllium plagiosum; assembly: GCF_004010195.1. Lineage (NCBI taxonomy): Eukaryota > Metazoa > Chordata > Chondrichthyes > Orectolobiformes > Hemiscylliidae > Chiloscyllium > Chiloscyllium plagiosum. The sequence goes on along the minus strand of NC_057722.1, from coordinate 80,748,854 downwards.
TTATCTTAGCCTGCTTGGCACACTCTCCTCATTCCTGAAGAAGGGCTCATGCCCGAAACGTCGATTTTCCTGCTCCTGGGATGCTGCCTGACCTGCTGCGCTTTTCCAGCAACACATTTTCAGCTCTGATCTCCAGCATCTGCAGTCCTCACTTTCTCCTCTCAAAATTATAGCCAGGAATCAGCTTCCAAAATGCTCTGATGATCTCCAAAATGATCCTCTTTCAGGAATGTCTCTCTCCATCAAATTCTTGTGTCAGGAATTTGAGCTAACAGTGCCACTGTACCTTTAGTCAGGTGCTGGTTTCTCTGAGAGCTAACCTGTTCAGATGGCTGTTTGCTCTCTGCCAATTTTTTTTATACTCTTGATGACCGATTAATTTCTTACAATAGGATTGGTTCTAGATTGTCAAAACCATCAGATTTAAATGTAATTGGTCTTCAGTCTCCAAATGCCTGGTTGAATTAATTGGCTAAATTTAAATCATCATAAAAATGATGCTTTGCCTGCTAACAGTATAATCTTTTTAAGACAAGTGTTTCCATTCAAGCGCCTGCAATTCGCAAGCTGCTGCCCACAGACACTCATTTTTAAATCTCTAAGCATTGAAAAAAAATCATCTTTTAAAGGGACCACACACTCATTCCCTCTATCATTTTACAAATATCAAATTCTACCATCCTGCCTTCAAATCCTCAAATACTCTACCCAACTTTGCAATGCATGTATCTGCTGTTCTTCTCCTTTTCAGTGGTAGAGGCCACACATTTGGAAGATGTAGCAAATGATGAACTGCCAAGTACTTGCAGTGCAGCTAATAGATGTTACACATTGCTGCCACTATATACTGGTGATGGAAAGACTGAATGTTTATGAATAAGTGCTCCAGTGGGCTGCTTTATCTTGTGTGGTTTAGATCAGCGTGGTGCTGGAAAACCACAGCAGGTCAGGCAGCAGGAAAATTGACATTTTGAGCTCTATTCCTGATGAAGGGCTTTTGCCCAAAATGTCAATTTTCCTGCTCCTTGGATGCTGCCTGACCTGTTGTGGTTTTCCAGCACCACTCTGATCTAAACTTTGGTTTCCAGCATCTGCAGTTCTCACTTTTGCTTTGTCCTGCATGGTGTCAAGCTTCTTAAGTATTGTTGGAGCTGCACCCATCTCGACAAATTAGGAGTGTTCCATCACCTGCTGTAACTTTTCCAGCTCCACACTTTATCGACTCTGACTTTCCAGCATCTGCACCTCACTATCTCCACCCAACTGACTTGTGCCTTGTAGATGGTGGACAGGCTTTGAGGAGTGAGGAGGTGAGTTACTGTTGCTGAATTCCCAGCATCCGACCTGCCTTTGTATCCATAATAGGTACAAATTAAGCTTTTGGTCAATGACTAGTGAACAGAATTCAATGATGGAAATAACATTGACTGGCACTTATGTGGCACAAATACTTTAACTGACACCTATCAGCCCAGGCCTAAATTGGTCCACATCTTCCTGCATTTGGACACAGACTGGTTCAGTATAAGTCAGTGTGCAAAAGTTAGCAAACATCCCCATTTCTGACCTGATGCTGGAGGGAAGTTCATTAATGAAGCAGCAGACTGTGGTTCAGTCATTACTCTGAGGAAGTCCTGCAGAGGTCTCCGAGAGCTGAGATGACTGACTGCCAATATCCATAACCAGCTTGCTTTGTGATTGGCATGACTCCAACCAGCAGGCAGAAAGTTTTTCTCCCTGGTCCTCAGTGTTCCTTGAAGCTGCATTTGGTTAAATGCTACCTTGGTATTAAGATCAATTCCTCATGCATCACTCTTGAATTCAGCTCTTTTGTCCAGGGTTGGTACAAGAATACAATAGAGTCAGGTTGGCTACAATAAGGTAGAAAGGAGATCTGATATAAATGTTCAAAAGTATAATGGGTTTGGACAGAGTAGTAAGAGAGAATCTTTTTTCTCTGGAGAAAAAGAGTAAGGATCGAGGGAATCAATTTAAAATTATTAGAAATTAGAAACAACACAACAACCAACATGTGGTGGGGCGGAATGGTGGCTCAGTGGTTAGCACTGCTGCCTCACAGTGCCAAAGATCCAGGTTCAATTCCTGCCTCAGGCCACTGTCTATGTGGAGTTTGCACATTCTCTCCATATCTGGTTTCCTCCGGGTGCCCCGGTTTCCTCCCACAGTCCAAAGATATGCAGGTTAGGTGGATTGACCATTCTAAATTGCCCATAGTGTTAGGGGTAAATGTAGGGGAATGTATCTGGTGGGTTGCTCTTTGGAGGGTCGGTGTGGGCTTGTTGGGCCGAAAGGCCTGTTTCCACACTGTAGGGAATCTAATCTAATGTCACACTGAAAGTGGTTAAGATCCAAATTGCTCTTCTCGCGAGTGTGTTGGTGATAGATTCAATCATATAGTGAAAATGAGGTGAATTGTTGTCAGAGTTTTGGCATGTCACAAGCAACCAAATAGCTTCCTCCATTTTTGTAAAGGCAAAGTCACCATTGTTGTACCAAATTACAGGCTGCTTTTTCGTTCAAGAGAGATGAGCAAATATGTAGGAAGATTTCAAATATCTGTAAGAATAATAAGGTTATAATAGTAGGGGAGTTTAACTTTTCAAACTTAGTGGACTGCCGTAGTGTTTGGATGGAGGGAATTTGCTAAGTGTGTCCAAGAAAATTTTCTTTTTCAAGATGTGGATATACCTACTAGAGAAGGAGCAATACTTGACCTTCTCTTGGGAATAAAGCAAGGCAAGTACTGAGTGTCAATGGGGGAGCACTTTGAGGCAAATGTTATGGACCAGGCTAGACCTCCTCAAAACATTTCAAGAAAGTAGCCAGGACCCTAACTTTGCTCGTTGTTTTATGCAAGTGTAGAGTGGGTAGTCCAGGAGTGATGCAGCTGGTCAAACTATTCAGTTTTAAACAAAACAGAATTTATCTATGAAATTAGTGAATGAAACACAAACAAAAGAGAGCAGAATACAAAATAATTTTATCTATCCAAAAACTCAACAGATTGTCTCAACTTAATGATGCTGTTCCAAATACTTGCAACAATCCCCATAAACACCCATTGGCAAAAAAAAAGGAAAACTCCCACACAGGTTCTAACAGGAGAGACGTCAGAGAGAGGGAAGATCAGCATGGACCTGTCACACAACTGATTACTTGCTAAAACCAAACCAACTCAGAGAAAGTTGGGCTGGGAGAACTGGCCACTCCCCTTTCATTGTATAAGTTTTTTTAACCTTGAACACCTTTTTTGCCTGAGGCAGTATCTGTTAGCTATAAACAAATTGGCCCAAGCACCCTTCAAACCTAGACCTCCCAGAGTCTCTGGGTTTATGATTCCTCTGTAAAACAAAAAAACCAAGGACAACACAACCTTATTAAAGGAGCAGCATCATCACTGAAGTGAAATTCCATTAGTTTTAGAATTGTTATGGAAAAGGATAGTCATGATCTAGAAGTTAAAGTTCTAAATTGGAGGATCCAAACTTAACAGTTTCAAAAGTTTCCTGGGGGCAGATATTCACAGGTAAGGTACCCTTCGAAAGTGGGAGGCCTTCAAAAGTGAGCTGACAGATCAGAGACAGTACATTCCTATTAGTGCAAACGACAAGGCTGGCAGGTGTAGGGAACGCTGAACAACAAGAATAATTTAGGTTCTGGTCAAGAAAAAGGAGGCATATTTCAGGTATGGAGAGCTGGGATCAAGTGAAACTGAGAGTGTTGCTGAACAAAGAGAGGTTGGAGTGCAGGTTCATTGCTCCTTGAAAGTGGAGTCGCAGGTAGATAGGATAGTGAAGAAGGTGTTCTGTATGCTTTCCTTTATTGGTCAGAGTATTGAGTACAGGAGTTGGGAGGTCATGTTGCGGCTGTACAGGACATTGGTTAGGCCACTGTTGGAATATTGCATGCAATTCTGGTCTCCTTCCTATCGGAAAGATGTTGTGAAACTTGAACGAGTTCAGAAAAGATTTACAAGGATGTTGCCAGGGTTGGAGGATCTGAGCTGTAGGGAGAGGCTAAACGGGCTGGGGCTGTTTTCCCTGGAGCGTCGGAGGCTGAGGGATGACCTTATAGAGGTTTACAAAATGATGAGGGGCATGGGTAGGATAAATAGACAAAGTCTTTTCCCTGGGGTCGGGGAGTCCAGAACTAGAGGGCAGAGGTTTAGGGTGAGAGGGGAAAGATATAAAAGAGACCTAAGGGGCAACTTTTTCACACAGAGGGTGGTACGTGAATGGAATGAGCTGCCAGAGAAAGTGGTGGAGGTTGGTACAATTGCAACATTTAAAAGACATTTGGGTGGGTATATGAATAGGAAGAGTTTAGAGAGATATGGGCCGGGTGCTGGCAGGTGGGACAAGATTGGGTTGGGATATCTGATTGGCATGGACGGGTTGGACCGAAGCGTCTGTTTCCATGCTGTACATCTCTATGACTCTATGAATCTGTAGAGACTATAAGGGCAGTAGGAATATACTTAAGAGGGAAATCAGGAAGCCAAAAATGGGGCACGTGTTAGCGTTGGCAAATAGGGTTAAGGAGAATCCGAAGAGATTCTACAAATAGATTAATACCAAAAGAGTAACTGGGGAGAGAATGGGGTCCCTTAAAGATCAATAACACTGTCTATGTGTGCAACCACAGGAGGTGGCTGAGATACTACACAAATATTTTACATCAGTATATACTGCGGACAAGGCCATGGAAGGTAGAGAACTTGGGAAAGTAAATAGAGTGATGTTGAAAAGTGTCTACAGAGGAACTTCGATTATCCGAACGAGATGGGCGGGCAGTATTTCATTCGGATAATTGATTATTCAGTTAATCAATTCAATGCCTCTCCTCTGGGGCTCAGAGTTTTCTGAAGTTAACTTTTTCCTTGCTCTACCTACCTTGCTCCCTCTCTCTGTCTCAGGGTTTGTATCTGAGCAGATACATACTTGTGTGTAAGGGACTTGCAGCATTGCTGAAGCCTCCCACCCTCAATCAGTTCAATGGGATTGACACAGCAAGCACTTGCTAAGTCCGCTCCCTGTTCAGGAGACTAGGCAACAGCACACCATGCACGAGCCCCCATCCACCCCCCCAACCCCATCCAACCCGGTCGCCCCATCCCCCATGATCCCCCCCAACCCGTCCACCCCCCCATCAGCGCCCTCCTCCTCTCTGGGGCAGCTGGACTGGACACCAACAGTAAGACTACTGCTGTCTTTGACGGGTGAGTCCCAAAATAGCATACATATGCACAGACACACACACACTGCTCCCGATGCAGTCTCCTCTACCCTGGGGAGATCGGATGCCTTCTCGCGGAGCACTTCAGAGAACATCTCCAGGACACCTGTCCCAATCAACCCCACCGCCCTGTGGTCCAACATTTCAACACACCCTCCCACTCTGCCAAGGAAATGCAGGTCCTGGGCCGCCTCCATCGCCGCTCCCTCACCACCCGACGCCTGGAGGAAGAACGCCTCATCTTCTGCCTCGGAACACTTCAACCCCAAGGCATCATGTGGATTTTTGAGCAGAAAGTGAGGACTGCTGGAGATCAGAGCTGAAAATGTGTTGCTGGAAAAGCGCAGCAGGTCAGGCAGCATCCAAGGAACAGGAGAATCGATGTTTCGGGCATGAGTCCTTCTTCAGGAATGAGAAAAGTGTGTCCAGCAGGCTAAAATAAAAGGTAGGGAGGAGGGACTTGTGGGAGGGGTGTTGGAAATGCGATAGGTGGAAGGAGGTCAAGGTGAGGGTGATAGGCC
>NC_057722.1:80735484-80742247 GCF_004010195.1 Chiloscyllium plagiosum | reverse complement strand
CAGCACCGCCTTCCTAACCTGCAATCTTCTTCCTGACCTCTCCGCCCCCACCCCAGTCCGGCCTATCACCCTCACCTTGGCCTCCCTCCACCTCTCGCATTTCCAATGCCCCTCCCCCAAGTCCCTCCTCCCTACCTTTTATCTTAGCCTGCTGGACACACTTTCCTCATTCCTGAAGAAGGGCTCATGCCTGAAACGTCGATTCTCCTGCTCCTTGGATGCTGCCTGACCTGCTGCACTTTTCCAGCAACACATTTTCAGATCATGTGGATTTCACCAGTTTCCTCATTTCACCTGCCCCCACCTTACCCCAGTTCCAACCTTCCAGCTCAGCACCGTCCTCATGACCTGTCCCACCTGTGAATCTTCCTTCCCATCTGACCTGCTGTGCTTCTCCAGCACCACTCTAATCTTGACTCTGTATCATTTGGAATCCGAGGGGAGCCAGCTAATTGCATACAAAATTGGCTTGACGGTAGGAGACAGAGTGTGGTGGTATTGGGTTTTTTTTTTGACTCGAAGTCTGTGACCAACGGTGTGCCATAAGAATCAGTGCTGGGTCAACTGCTTTTCATCGTTTATATAAATGATTTGGATGTGAATTGGGACATATGGTTAGTAAGTTTGCAGATGACACTAAAATTGGTGGTGTCGTGGACAGTGAAGAAAGTTATCCTAGAGTCCACCAGACCTTGATCAGGTAGGCCAATGGACAATGAAGTGGCAGGTGAAATTTAATTTAAATGAATGTGAGATGTTACATATTGGTAAGGCAAACCAGCACCGGACTGAAACATTAATGTGCGGGGCCCGAGGAGTGCTGTCAACCGGGTACAAAGTTCCTTGAAAGTGGAGTCATTCGTAGGCAGAGTTGTGAAGAAGGCATTTGGCATGCTTACCTTCATTGGTCACTGCATTGAGTGGAGGAGTTGGGAGATCATATTGCGGCTGTAAAGGACTTTGGTGAGGCCACTTTTAGAATACTTTGTTCAGTTGTGAACTCCCTGCTATAGGAAAAATGTTGTGAAACTTGAAAGGGTTCAGAAAAGATTTACAAGGATGTTGCTAGGGTTTGAGCTACAGGGGGAGACAGAATAGGCTGGGGCTTTTTTTTCCTGGAGCATTGGAGGCTGAGAAGTGACCTATAGAGGTTTACAAAATTATGAGGGGCATGGATAGGATAAATAGACTTTTACTTGGGGTGTGGGAGTCCAGAACTAGAAGACATAGGTTTAGGGTGAGAGGGGAAAGATATAAAAGAGACCTAAGGGGCAACGTTTTCATGTAGAGGGTGGTGTGTGTATGGAATGAGCTGCCAGAGGAAGTGGTGGAGGCTGGTATAATTACAACATTTAAAAGGCATCTGGATGAGTATATGAATAAAAGTAGTTTTGAGAGATATGGGCCAAATGCAGGTAAATGGATGGACTAGATCAGCTTAGGATACTTAATCAGTGTGGAAGAGTTGGAACAAAGGCTCCTTTTCCATGCTGTATAACTTTATGACTGGTGATGGTCCAAACCGAGATTCACCAGGCCTCAGGTGAAGGGAGAGTTTGAGAAGGACAGTCCTTCATGATAACCTCAACCAGGAGAGGAATTGAATCCACGTTGTTAGCATCACTCTGTATTTTAAACCGGACATTTAGCCAACTGAGCTAACACAGCCATTCTATAAATATACTTTGATGCTGGATGAAGTTAAAAATCACACAACACAAGGTTATAGTCCAACAGGTTTAACTGGAAGCACACTAGCTTTCAGAGCATCACTCCTTCATCAGGTGATAGTGGAGGGCTCAATCCTCTATTATCAGTCCTCCACTATCACCTGATGAAGGAGCGACACTCCGAAAGCTAGTGTGCTTCCAATTAAACCTGTTGGACTATAACCTGGTGTTGTGTGATTTTTAACTTTATACACCCCAGTCCAACACCGGCATCTCCAAATTATTGATGTTGGATATGTGTCATGGTGCCACCAAAAGGAACAGTGGATACTGCAGGTACTTGCAAGAAATTTTCAGCAAAATCTGCACTTCCGTAAAAAATGTTGTGGCCCATATCTCTGGTTCTAATAGTGTCAATGCTGTGGGCGACGACTTATAGTTCATCAAATATAGCTCCATGTGACCCTTGCTGATATGTCCTTCAGGACTGGTCAACATATAAACTTGGGCTAATTAGAAGCAAAAATGCTGAAGCATTCAGAATGGAATCATATCAGGCTTGAAATATTAACTGTGTTTCTTTCTCCACAGATGCTGTTAGACTTACTGAGCTTCTCCAGCATTCTCTCTTATTACTTCAGATTTCCAACCTCCACAGTATTTTGCTGCACAAGCTGGTTTTCATTGTTATTTATATTGATTTATTTAAATCAGCGCAGGCTTGGAGGGCCGAAGGGCCTGTTCCTGAGCTGTGATTTTCTTTGTTGTTTGTACTCCTCAGAGACAAAAACCTGTCCCAGGAGCACATCTCCTTAAATCAGTACAAACAATTCCTGTTACCCCTAAAGCAGCATGATCCTCACCATCATCTGGATCAACTCTTACCCCCTCCACCTTTACTCCAACCCTAGCATCCCCAGCTCTGTTTCTTCCTCACCACTCTCCTGCCTCACTTTGTCCCCCTCATCCAGCTCTTTCAAATACCTGAAACAGATGTGAGCAGTAAAATAAGTAACGAAAAATACTACAGATGCTGGAGATTGGAAATAAAAGCAGGATGGACTGGAGAAACTCAGCTAGTCTGGCAATATCCAAAGGGAAAGGGACACATTTAACATTATGAATCTTGTAAGACCTCTGAAACCACATGAAATTATTTAAACCAGTTGCAATCACCTAAAACCTCTTGATATCACTTGAATCAAAGTTGAATTTACTTAAAACAAACTTAAAATCACTTTAAATGTCTTAAATCTTTTGAAACCAATTGTAACCATTTAAAAGGTAACCAGAAAACAGTTGAAAGTGTTTAAAGTAGTTGGAAACAGTTAAATGTTGTGTAAAACACTTTAAAAAGCACCTACTAGAATATTGGAATGTTGTTGGACCTGAAAGGTGTTCCCTTCCTTCATTTATGTCAAAGTGGCCATGGCTTTGACAATCTGCCAATCACCACAAGGCTTTTTTTTAATATTCAGAAGCTCTTTCCCCATCACCAAACCACCATGGTTTCTTTTTTCTCTATCAATCACCACTAGTAAATCACCCATGTTTCCAATTGAATAATTTCTGTGCAAAGCCCATTAAGGGCACTGTAAACCATCAATGGTGAGGGAGGGATAGGGAGAACAGGAAGAGGCTAAATAAAAATGAAGTTGGAAGGGGTGGTAAAGCACTGTCGTGACTATCTCTCCCTAGAGAAACTACCAGGCTTTATAAAACATTTCATCAATTGCTCCCAGCTGCAGTTAACATAAAGGTAAATGTGCAGCTTTGAAGACAATGACCCACCTCCATTTCACCACTGACTAGATAACCTGGGTCAACATTGGACAATGACCACATGGTTTATTTGACAAAGAAGGTTTAGAAAGAAAAGAGTTTCACATCATTCATTCTCAGCTTTACAGAATATTAGTATTTTCATTGCAGTTTCTACTTAATTCTTCAATTGGGCTCTTCCTAATGACCCATTGAACTATGAGACATATTCCGTTTAAACAGCTACATCATGACATTTGTCTAGTGCTGTCTACTTCCTGGTTTACTGCATTAGTGAAATGTCTAACATTATTAGTTCAGTCAATATCTCACTAGATCAACAACACTGGATCATTTGTTTCCAATTGAGAGTACTGTTCATTTTGGACTTTGGTGAACTGGCCGTAATAAATCTTTTTACAGTAATTGATAGTGCTTCTGGCATAAAATGAGATTTAAAATATTGAAGTTCACAGGTAAGTTCTCCCTTTTAGGTTTTGTTAACTAGTTAAATTTATGTAGTCCTACAAAAATGCATTTAACATTTATCTCTAAAGTTCTCAATCTGACCTCCTGTAGTCCCCTCTGCAGCAAAATCGGATCAGGGTCCCATTCACACCATTGAACCCCCATCTGTATGTGTTACAGAGGCATTTGGGTGAAGGTGTTAAATTGGGGGAAGGCAAACTGTAACAATATTAGGCAGAAATTGGAGAATTTTGATTGGAGGCAACTGTATGAGGGTAAATCCACATTGGACATGTGGGAGTATTTCAAATGGCAGTTGGTAAGAGTCCAGGAGGGGCACATTCCTGTGAGAATGAAGGATAGGTGTGGCAAGTTGTATAAACCTTGGATGACCAGGGATGTTATGAGCTTACTCAAAAAGAAAAAAGAAGCATACATAAGGCCGAGGAGGATGGGAACTGATGGAGTCCTTGAATTAAATAAGGAAGGTAGGAAAGAACTTAAAAAAGGAATTAGCAATGCTAAAAGGGGTCATGGAAAGCCGTTAGCAAATAGAATTAACGAGAATCTCAAGGCTTTTTATATATACATAACAAGCAATAGCATAGCCAGGAAAAGGATTGGCCCACTCAAGGACTAAGGAGGGAATCTATGTGTGAATCCAGAAGAGGTAAGTGAGGTCCTAAACTAATACCTTGTGTCAGTATTCACCAAAGAGAAGGGACTGGTGGGGGATGATCTCAGAGAAGGGAGTGTTGAATTTCTAAGCCAAATTGCTATTAAAATGGGAGAGGTGTAGTTCGTCGTAAAATGTATTAACGTAGGTAAGTCCCTGGGTTCTGATAGGATTTATTCCAGAATATTGAGGGAGGCAAGAGAACAAATTGCTGGAGCACTGACAGAGATCTTTGTATCTTCTTTGGCCACAGGTGAGGTCCCAAGAGGACTGGAGAATAGTCAATGTTGTCCCATTGTTTAAGAAAGGCAGCAGGGATAATCCAGGCAATTAGAGGCTTGTGAGTCTCATGTCGGTGGTAGGGAAACCATTGGAAAAGATTCTCTGGGACAAGATCTATATGCATTTAGAAGCAAACTGAGTCATTAACAACGGACAACATGGTTTTGTGCAGGGGAGGTTGTGCCTCACTAACTTGATCGAGCTTTTTGAGGAGGTGACAAAGATGATTGAGGGAAAAGCAGTTGATGTCTCCATGGACTTTAATAAAGCCTTTGACAAGGACCCCTATGGCAGACTGGTACAAAAGGTGAAGTCACATGGTATCAGGAGTGAGCTGGCAAGATGGAGACAGAACTGGCTTAGTCACAGGAGACAGAGGGTAGCGACGGAAGGATGCTTTTCAGAATGGAGGGCTGTGACTAGTGGTGTTCCACAGGGATCAGTGCTGGGACCTCTGCTGTTCATGATCTACATAAATGTTTTGGAGGAAAATGGAGCTGGTCTAACTAGTAAGTCTGTGGATGATACAAAAATTGGTGGAGTTGCAGATAGTGGGGAGGATTGTCAGAGGATACAGCAGGATATAGATCAGTTCGAGCTGTGGGCAGAAAATTGGCAGATGGAGTTTAATCCTGATAAATGTGATGCATTTTGGAACATGAAGTACAGGTGGAAATTATATGGTGAATGGCAGAACCTTTAGGAGTGTTGATATGCAGAGGGATCTGGGTGTACAGGTCCACAGATCAGTGAAGGTGGCAGTGGAGGTAGATAAGATAGTAAAAGCGGCCGATGGCATGCTTGCCTTCATTGGAAGGGCCATTGAGTATAAAGATAGACAAGTAATGCTGCAATTTTATAGAACTTTAGTTAGGCCACACTTGGAATATTGTGTACAGTTTTGGTCACTACACTACCAAATGGATGTAGATGCTTTGGAGAGGGTGCAGAAAAGATTTACCAGCATGTTATCTGGTATGGGGGATTTTAGCGATGAAGAAAGGATAGACTGAGTTTGGTTTCACTGGAACACAGGAAGTTGAGGGGCGACCTGATAGAAGTTTATAAGATTGTGAATGGCATGGACAGAGTGGGAAATTTGGGGCTTTTTCTCAGGGGAAAAGGGTCAATTACTAGGGTACACAGATTCAATGTGTGGGCTTGGGGGTTGGAAGTGGGGGGTAAGTTTAAATGAGATGGGTGAGGCAGGGTTTTCCTACAAAAAGTGGTGAGAGCCTGGAACATGCTGCCCGAGGAGGTGGTGGAAGCAGACACAATAGCAGCATCCAAGAAGCACCTGGACAGATACATGACAGGGGCATGGGATCCGGACTTGTAGTCCAGCAAGTAGGCTAGCTGTTTGTCAGGATGTCCAAGAATGTAGGGAGGCTGTGGAGAAGGTAGCACTGACAGGGAGTACTTGCGGACACAGAGATGGGCTCAAGTGTGTATACTTCAATCCAAGGAGTATCAGAAATAAGGTGGGTGAACTTAAGACGTGGATCGGTACCTGGGACTACGATGTTGTGGCCATCACGGAACGTGGATAGAAAGAGGGACAGGAATGGTTGTTGGAGGTTCCTGGTTACAGATGTTTCAGTAAGATTAGGGAGGGTGGTAAAAAAGGAGGGGGGGTGGCGTTGCTAATTAGAAATGGTATAATGGCTGCAGAAAGGCAGTTCGAGGGGGATCTGCCTTTGGAGGTAGTATGGGCTGAAGTCAGAAATAGGAAAGGTGCAGTCACCTTGTTGGGTGTTTACTATAGGCCCCCCAATAGCAGCGGAGATGTGGAGAAACAGATTGGGAAACAGAGTTTGGAAAGGTGCAGAAGCCACAGGGTAGTAGTCATGGGCGATTTCAACTTCCCAAATATTGATTGGAAGCTCTTTAGACCAAGTAGATTGGA
>NC_057722.1:80730903-80733210 GCF_004010195.1 Chiloscyllium plagiosum | reverse complement strand
AATCAGGGGAATAGATAGAGTAGACAATCAGAAACTTTTTCCCCGGGTACAACAGAGTGTTACAAGGGGACATAAATTTAAGGTGAAGACTGGAAGGTATAGGGGAGATGTCAGGTGTAGGTTCTTTACACAGAGAGTGTTGGGGGCATGGAATGCACTGCCTGTGGGAGTGGCAGAGTCAGAATCATTGGCGAACCTTAAGTGGCAATTGGGTAGGTACATGGATGGGTGCTTAAGCTAGGACAAATATTCGGCACAACATCGTGGGCCGAAGGGCCTGTTCTGTGCTGTATTGTTCTATGTCTATGTCTATGTCTATGTCTATGACTGGGAAGGGAATAGAGGGATAGGATCCTGTCAGTGAAGGCAGTTTTAGTATGGAAGGGCAAAATGTGTTCTATGTCTATGTCTATGTCTATGACTGGGAAGGGAATAGAGGGATAGGATCCTGTCAGTGAAGGCAGTTTTAGTATGGAAGGGCAAAATGTGTCAGCGCAGGCTTGGAGGGCTGAAGGGCCTGTACCTATGTTGTAGTGTTCTTTATTCACTCACCTGTCTCTCAAAGGGGCCTAAGCTGCCCATTTTGAATATTGATAGGTAGAACAATAATGAGAAAGTCATGCTGAATGTTCTGCTTTGATCTTTTTCACTGTGATGTCTGATTCTGGCCCAGAAATGATATTCAAATCAATCTCCAAAAGTTCAATAAAATTGTTAAAGCTCTGAATATTACCCCTGTCCTTTATTGGAAATTCAATGAATTGATTCTTCTACTCCTTTCCATTGCCTACATATAATGGAAGTTATTCAAAACTTTGGAAACACTTACAGGGAATGCTGAGAGGAAGGGGTTATCAATTAAACTTGCTGAATAAAAGACAATTTACACTCCAGGTAGTCCTCCATTTCTGCAGCTTTGCTATCAGATGGTTTTTACATTACTATCCCATCATCCCAATAATGCACACCTGGTGCCATCATCATTCATTATATTATTTAATGATGATCTGTATTGAACGTTAATTTTATAAAATCTTTTACTTACAGACACCATTTTCACCAAAAGGTGACAGAGGTCCACAGGGTGTCCCTGGAAACCCTGGTATCCCAGGAGCTATGGGCCCTCCTGGTTCACCTGGCTTTGGGCCTCTAGGTATTCAAGGGCTCAAAGGAAATCGTGGTGTACCTGGATTTCGAGGAGTTGATGGTGTCCCAGGTTCGTTTGACAGTTTGATGTTAAAAAGTTCACAAGTCCTAGAAATGCCTATCACCCCCTTTATTCAGTGTACTCCGCTGTGGGCTACACTGACTTACCAGCTGAGTATGTTCAGGTAAAATATAGAATGGTTGCCAATACTGATTAGAGATGTGTTTGTTTCAAACTACCTTATTTAACACAAACTATTTCATTAATTTCACATTACAAATCACTTGTGTAATAGGAGTAACCATTCAAAAGAGCTAATGAACAAATTTAAAGGTTAAAAAAACCTATCATCTCTAGAGATGAAGAGGTTAGGAAAAAAGCAAACACACTTCTCTCTTGGCACAGCATTAGATTTCCAGATCATTATTGACAGATTTGAGCTTATATTTTCTTCACCATACCCCAGGTCTCTTTCTGCTGGTACTCAGTCTTGTCAGATTGTAAACCTGCATTAACACATCCCAGATCATGGGAATGGTCAGACCAAATATAATGCACTTCATCTGCACCAACTCCTGCTTAGGACAATGATAAAAGGGTGTTCAGGAATTCAGCATCAATATTTTATGAAACCTAATTGCCCCTTGCTTTGTTTTCTGTTGGTGAATTTCAAGATAAATAAATTTTGTTTTGAAAAATGAAACAAATTTCCATTGCAAGCCTACAGGCTGAGTTTGTGAGAGTCTGTAGTTGTACCAATATCATTCTTCTGTTGTGGAGGACTCTGCTACTAAGGAACACAGAAAAGATGATAAAAGGTTTGATACCCCGTTACGCTGAATTAGCTGACCACATCTAGAACTCAGAACAGAGAATGTAGAAAAGTACAGCACAGAACAAGCCCTTCAGCCTATGATGTTGTACTGAGGATGAATCCTAATAGATCACAGAACATAGAACATAGAAGAATACAGCGCAGTACAGGCCCTTCGGCCCTCGATGTTGCGCCGATCCAAGCCCACCTAACCTACACTAGCCCACTATCCTCCATATGCCTATCCAATGCCCGCTTAAATGCCCATAATCAGGGAGAGTCCACCACTGCTACTGGCAGGGCATTCCATGAACTCACGACTCGCTGAGTAAAGAACCTACCCCTA
>NC_057722.1:80708218-80730307 GCF_004010195.1 Chiloscyllium plagiosum | reverse complement strand
CCAGCCAACTCCTAATCCAAACCTCCAACTCACCCTCAATGCCATACCTCCGTATTTTTTGCAGTAGTCTACCATGGGGAACCTTATCAAACGCCTTACTAAAATCCATATACACCACATCTACCGCTTTCCCCTCATCGACCTCCTTAGTCACCTTCTCAAAAATCTAAAATAAAATAACCTAACCTACACACCCCTCAACTCACTGCTATCCATGTGCATGTCCAGCAGTCGCTTAAATGTCCCTAATGACTCCGCTTCCACCATCACAGCTAGCAAAGCATTCCATGCATTCACAACTCTCTGCATAAAAAACCTACCTCTGAAGCCTTCTCTTTAACCTACTCCTAACACCTAAAAACTATGACCCCTCGTGCCAGTCAATCCTGCCCTGGGGAAAAGTCTCTGGTTATTGACTCGATCCATGCCTCTCATTATCTTGTATACCTCAATCAGGTCTCCTCTCTTCCTCCTTCTTTCCAGAGAGTTAAGTCTGAGCTTATTCAACCTCTCTTCGTAAGACAAGACCTCCAGTCCAGGCAGCATCCTGGTAAACCTTCTTTGCACCCTCTCCAAAGCCTCTCTATCCTTCCTATAATAGGCCAACCAGAACTGGACATAATACTCCGTGTGGTCTCACCAGGGTTTTATGGAACTGCTGCAAAACCTCACGGCTCTTAAACTCAATCCCCTTGTTAATGAAAGCCAAAACACTATATGCTTTCTTAACAACTCTATCCACTTGGGTGGCAACTTTGAGGGATCTATGCACTTGAACACCAAGATCCCACTGTCCCTCCACACTGCCAAGAATCCTGTGTTTAATCCTATATTCAGCATTCAAGGTCAAACTTTCAAAATGCATCACTTCGCATTTATCCAGGTTGAATTCCATCTGCCGTTTCTCAGCCCAGCTCTGCATCCTGTCTATGTCACGCTGCAGCCTGCAGTTGCCCTCTATACTATCGATGACACCTTCAACCTTTGTGTCATCTGCAAATTTACTAACCCACCCCTCAACCTCCTCATCCAATTCATTTGTAAAAACTACAAAAAGCAGAGGCCCAAGAACAGAGCCCTGAGGGACACCCCTCACCACTGACCTCCAGGCAGAATACTTTCCATCTACAACCACTCTCTGATTTCTGTCAGCCAACCAATTCTGAATCCAGATAGCCAAATCTCCCTGCATCCCATAACCCCTGACTTATGAATGAGCCTACATTGGGGAACCTTATTAAATGCCTTGCTGAAGTCCATATATACTACATCCACTACTCGGCCTTCATCGACCTGTCTTGTCACCTCCTCAAAGTACTCAATAAGATTTGTGAGGCACGTCCTGCCCCTCACAAAGCCATGGTGACTGCTTTTAATCATGCTATTCTTTTCCAAATAATCATAAATCCTATCCCTCAGAGGGATCTGAGGTAGTACAGAAATGTTGCGAATGGCCTGATTCCTTCTGGACTGGGAAGGTGACTACAATCTCATTAACTTTTATATATTTTTATATCTGTGGCTATTAATTGAGGATAAAATTGCACTTTTTGATGATGACCAATATTTAATAATCCTTTGGCAATCAACGTCTCGGCTCGCTCATAAAGACTGGATTCCTGTGCTTAGTATCTGCCAAATGTTTATTGTAAAATAACTGCAATCCAACACAGGAAATAAGAAAATTGGAAAACTAGGGTCTTCAGTTCTTTTTAAATCTGCTTATGGCAGTACACGACAAGGAAAGCCTTGCTGATTGTAAGTGGGTATCACTCAATGATACTACATCAAGATGAGGACATCACGGTGACTCAGTGGTTAGCACAGCTGCCTTACAGTGCCAGGGACCCATTTTTAATTCCAGTCTTGGGTGACTGTGTGGAGTTTGCACATTCTCTCCATGTCTGCATGGGTTTATGCTGGGTGCTCTGGTTTTCTTCCACAGTCTAAAAGTGAACAGGTTACATGGATTGCCATGCTAAGTTGCCGTATAGAGTCCAGGGATGTGTAGATTAGCCATAGTAAATGTGGGATTATGGGGGTCAGTAGGGATCTGGGTGGATTGCTCTTCGGAGGGTCAGTTATGGACTCAATGGGCCAAGT
Source organism: Chiloscyllium plagiosum (assembly GCF_004010195.1). Taxonomy (NCBI): domain Eukaryota; kingdom Metazoa; phylum Chordata; class Chondrichthyes; order Orectolobiformes; family Hemiscylliidae; genus Chiloscyllium; species Chiloscyllium plagiosum. The sequence continues at coordinate 80,728,204 of NC_057722.1, read as the reverse complement.
GGCCTCTTTCTGTACTGTAGAGTTTCTACAATTCTAAGAAAAATACAAGCTCAGCTTTAATTTCTAAAGTTGTTTAGTTGTGTACCATATGTGGTTGTGATGGCAGTGCATGAACTTTTCCTAAACCTTTATCAGTGTTGTCTAATTTTTGCTGCTCTTATTTTCCTTTCACTCTTCTTTCTCACAGCAATTCGACTCCGAGAAACACCAGGAAAGGGGTGATTCAGATCCTGCTGCCATTTTCATGTTATGTTGTTAAGATGATATGACATAGTATCCTGGCTTATGTACAATACTTTCTTTAATAGTTCCAGTTAATAATTCTCTCACTGCTGCTCTTTGTTCTAGGTGAGAAAGGAGACAGGAATAATGAGTCCGCAATCCCAGGCCCAATTGGGCTTCGTGGTGAAACAGGAGCTCCTGGACCAGTGGGTTTCCCAGGTAAATACAGATCCTTTTGTGCAGATACATTTAGCAATAAGTGAATATTCCATCAAGAAACTTATACTAATATTGGAAAAACTGATGCACAAAAGAAATCCCTTGGTTCATTGCTATTTACTGTTTGAGCATTTTCTGAAACAATTCAGTGACATCATATTTCATTTATTTTCCAAAGATGCTTCAGATTGTTGCTGGTCCTGTCTCCCAAAGCCAGACAGCACAGAAAAAATGTAGAGATTCCTCCAATGCATTCCTCTCTTGACATAGTTATTTTGGATTATGATCCCAACTGTGCTAAGTGTGCCTGTACTTTTGTGGATGTGGTGTATGTAAATCAAAGGATACACATCCTCTAATGGACTCATCATTTTACACTCTTCTAATGCTAGAGATGTCTAGACTGTGGGAGTGTAGAGAGAGCCATGATCAGGCCAAGTAGAAATAGGGGCCTGGAGGGTAATTGCTTTCAGAGTACTATCTTGCTCAAGACATGAGCAGGCACCAGTAAAGAAATGTTGAAAATAGAGGAATTTTGAATATGCAGTGTCCTAGCTGCCTCTTTCTCTACTATACATTTTAGTCTGAAAAACCATAACTGGTCATAAGTAGATGAAGACAGGAACAGTAAATGGTGACCAGAACATTTGCTTTCACATTTTTTGTCCCTTTCCATTCTTGATTTCTTGGCAACTGTTTGGCATTTTGTGCTCAAAAGCACGGTTAAGACTAAAAAATCATTGCAAAAAGTGTTTTTTTTTAAATATTCTTTTATGGGATGTGGGCATTGCTGGTTGGATCATCCCATATAACCCAAACCTAATTGTCTTTAGAAGGTGACGGTAAGCCACTTTCTTGAACTGCTGCAGTCTGTGTGGTGTAGGCACACTTCCACTACTGTTGGGAAGTGCATTCCAGGATTTTGACCCAGTGACACGGAAGGATCAGTGATATATTTCCAAGTCAGGATGGTGAGTGATTTGGGGGATCTTGCAGCTGGTGGTGTTCCCATGTATCTGCTACCCTTGTCCTTCCAGATGGAAGTAGCTGTGGGTTTGAAAGATCCTGTCAAAGGAGTGTTGGTGCATTGCATCTTGAAGGTGGGAAATACTGCTGTCACTGTGCATCAGTGGTAGATGGAGGAATGTTTACCATGGTGGATGGGTAGCAGGTCAAGTGGGGCTGCTTCATTCTGGATAGTGCCAAGCTTCTTACGTGTTATTGGAGCTGCCCCCATTCAGTTAAATTCCCTCTTTGTTGGAGGTAGTCATTGCGTGGCACTAATGCACCAAGAGTGTTGCTTTCAACTTTTGAGACTAAGCCTGAATATTGTCCAGGTCTTGCTGCATATGGACACAGATTTCAGTACCTGAGGAGTCACAAATGGTGCTGAGCATTGTTGAATCATCAGGGAGCATCCCCACTTGGGAATGATTGGAAGGTCATTGATGAAGTAGCTGTAGATGACTGTGGCTAGGACACTACCCCTGAAGGTTCTGATGGCAAAGTGGCAGTGTCCCTACTTCTGAACCAGAAGGCCAGGGTGAAGTCCCACCTCCTTCACCTCCAAAAGGTTGATTAAATATAATTACTCTGAGGCACTCCTACAGAGATGTCACCAGGTTATGATGACTGACCACCAACAATCACATCCATCATCCTTTAGGTTAGATGCAACCTCAACCAGTGGAGAGAATTCCTCCAGATGCCCATTAACTCTGGTTTTGCTAGTGCTCCTGGATGCACACTTGGTCAAATGCAGCCTTGATGTGAAGTTCAGTCACTCTTACCTCATGTCTACAGTTTAACCTTACCCTATGCTTAGACCAAGTCTGTTATGAGTGGCCTTGGTGGAACCCAAAGTTAAGCATTGGTGAGCTGGTTATTACTGTCTATGTGCTACTCGATAGCAATTTTCAAATTTGTCAGGTAGATGTGAGTTTGTCTTAACTAGTGGAACAGCTTGGCTCAGAGAATATCTTATTCTGGAGGACAAGCCTTTATTACCATTGGTGGAATAGGCCCTTGTTGTGTCCTGTACCTTCAGCTGCTTTCTGATGTTCCATGAAATGAATCAAATCAGCTGAAGACTGACATCTGTAGAGCTGGCCAGGGACAAAAATCACACCCACAACCTGCCCCCAACCTCCAACCTGAGCACAGCAGACCAGCTATGCTGGGCACAGCAGATCCCTAGAACCTCAAACCCCTGCTATTAGAGCCTGAGGTATTACACTGTCCAAAGCCCTGATGCAAGCAACCTCCACAGGAGGCCGAAATGGGTCAACCATGGCACTTGTGGGAATATTCACAACTGGATAAGAAAATGGGGAGGCTTTAGCAGGGGCAAGAGGATCAAATCAATGAAGTCCCTCCTGGAGTATAGCCAGCACAGGACAGCAATCAGGAGAGCAAAGAGGGGCCTGAAAAACCCTGGTTGGGTAAGATTCGGGAGAATCCCAAGATATCTATAATCCCAAAATGAAAGTATATTAGGGGGAAGAGAATAAAGTTGGGCCAATTAGGGACCAAGGGGAAACTATGTGTGGAACTGAAGATCATTGGTAGGATGTTAAATGAGTACTTCACTTGTGTCTTTTCTCAGAAGGAGAATGTAGGTACAGAATATGAGAAGCAATGTGAGGTTCTCTAGCAGATTGACATATAGGGAGTGAGGAGGCATTGGAGGTTTTGTCAGGCTTAAAAATGGTCAAATCCCCAGGTCTAGATGAGGTGTATCCCAGGGCGTGGAAGGTAAGGGAGGAAATTACAGGGGCTCTGACCTAACTTTTTATTCCTTTCTGGCCACAGGAGAGGTGCCAGACAACTGGAGGATAGTTACTGTGATTTCACTTTATAAGAGGTCTGGTTGAGATAAACTAGTGAATTACAGACCAATGAGCCATACACCAGTGGAAGAGAAAATTCTGAAGGAGTATATTAATCTTCAATTTGAGACACAAGGTTTGATCAGGGATAGTCAGCATGGGTTTGTCAGCAATATATCATGTCTCAAAGTTGAATGAATTTCTGGTGGACAGTCAGGTATTTGGATGAGGGTAGTGCAGTTGATGCAGTTTATATGATTTCATCAAGGCCTTTGACAAGGTCCTACATGGAAGACTGATAAAGAATGTACAAGCTCATGTGATCCTGTGTGACTTGGCAAGATAGAACCAAAATTGGCTTAGCGACAGGAGACAATGTATAACGTTAAAAGGCTGTTTGTATGTAGGCTAGTGTCTAGTGGTGTACCACAGAGATCAGTGCTGGGTTTCTTATTGTTCCTGATTTATGTAAATAGCACAGAAAATTGCAGAAGGAGTGATAATTAAATTTGTGAATGACACAAAGATTGGCTAGGTGGTTAATAGTGAGGAAGAGGTGTTAGGTTATAGGACGATACAAATGAATTGGTCAGATGGGCAGATCAGTGGCAGATGGAATTTAACCCTGTGAAGTGTGAGGTGATGCACTTTGAGTGAAGGAACAAGACAAGGGAGTACTCAATGATTGGTAGGAAGCTCAGAGGAACAGAAGGATTTTGGGATGCTAGTCCACAGATCCGTTGAAGTCAGCAGGAGAGGTTAAGTGACATGAGAAATTGTTGACGGATAGGTCAGGGAGAACGCTAAAGCTTGCTGTAGGTATATAAGGGATAAAAGAATGACTAGAGTAAGATTAGGGCCAATCAAGGACAGTAGTGGGAAGTTTTGCGTGGAATCAGAGGAGATAGGGGAAGCGCAAAATGATTATTTGTCATCAGTATTCACACTGGAAAAAGACAATGTTGTAGAGGAGAATACTGAGAAACAGGCCACTAGACTGGATGGGATTGAGGTTCACAAGGAGGAGGTGTTAGCAATTCTGGAAAGTGTGAAAATAGATAAATCGCCTGGGTCAGATGGGATTTATCCTCGGATTCTCTGGGAAACCAGAGAGGAGATTGCAGAGCCTTTAGCTTGGATCTTTAGAGTCATAGAGTCAAAGAGATGTACAGCAAGGAAACAGACCCCTTGGTTCAACTTGTCCATGCCAACCAGACAACCCGTCTTAATGCCAGCACTTGGCCCATATCCCGCTAAACCCTTCCTCTGCATATATCCATCCAGATACCTTTTAAATGCTGTAATTATATCAGTGTCCACCACTTCCTCTGGCAGCTTATTCTATACATGCACACACTCTGCATGAAAACATTGCCCCCTTATGGCCCTTTTATATCTTTCTCCTCTCACCCTAAACCTATGCCCTCTAGTTTTGCAGTCTCCAACCCCAGGGAAAAAGACAGTCTGTTTATCCTATCTCATGATTTTATAAACCTCTATCAGGTCTCCGATGCTCCAGGGAAAATTGCCCCTTCAATTCAGCTTTTCCCTACAGCACAAATTCTCCAATTTATGGTCAGGTTTTCAAATTTCTCCCCTTCAACTTGATTTTCCAGCTCAACAATCAAGCTATCTCAACGTTAATTTTCATTGTCTACAGGATTAGTACCAGAAGACTGGAGGATAGCAAATGTTGTCTTGTTCAAGAAGGGGAGTAGAGACAACCCTGGTAATTATAGACCAGTGAGCCTTCCTTTGGTTGTTGATAAAGATTACAAGAGGTAGGACTTATGATCATCTAGAAAGGAATTAGATTAGGGATAGTCAGCATGGTTGTGTAAAAGGTATGTTGTGCCTCACAAACCCACTTTGAGAAGGTGACCAAACAGGTGGATGAGGGTAAAGCGGTTGATGTGGCGTATGTGGATTCAGGAAGGCATTTAATAAGTTCCCCATGGTAGGCTACTGCACAAAATATGGAAGCATGGGATTGAGGGTGACTTAGCGGTTTGGATCAGAAATTAGCTAGCTGAAAGAAGGTGGTGGTTGATGGGAAATATTCATCCTGGAGCTCAGTTACTAGTGGTGTACAGGAAGGATCTGTTTTGAGTCCACTGCTGTTTGTCATTTTTATAAACAACCTGGATGAGGGCGTAAAAGGATGGGTTAGTAAATTTGCAGACAACACTAAGGTTGGTAGAGTTGTGGATAGTGATGGAGGAGGTTGCAGATTACAGAGGGACATAGTTAAGCTGCAGAGCTGGGCTGAGAGGTGGCAAATGGAGTTTAATGCAGAAAAGTGTGAGGTGATTCATTTTGGAAGGAACAGCAGGAATGCAGAGTACTGGCCGAATGGTAAGATTCTTGGCAGTGTAGATGAGCAGAGGGATCTCGGTGTCCAGGTACGTAGATCCCTCAAAGTTGCCACCAGGTTGTAGGGTGTTAAGAAGGCATATGGTGTGTTAGCTTTTATTAGTAAGGGATCCAGTTTTGGAGCCATGAGGTCATGCTGCAGCTGGAGAAAACTCTGGTGCAGCCGCACTTTAAGTATTGTGTACGGTTCTGGTCACCGCATTACAGGAGGCGGTGTGGAAGCTTTGGAGAGGGTTCAGAGGAGATTTACTAGGAAGTTGCCTGGTATGGAAGGAAGGTCTTACGAGGAAAGGTTCAGGGACTTAAGGCAGTTTTTGTTAGAGAGAAGATGGTTGAGTGGTGACTTAATTAAGACATATAAGATAATCAGAAGGTTAGATAGGGTGGACAATGAGAGCCTTTTTCCTCAGATGGTGATGGCTAGCACAAGGGGACATAGCTTTAAATTGAGGGGTGATATAGGATAGATGTCAGAGGTAGTTTCTTTGCTTCGAGAGTAGTAGGGGCGTGGAATGCACTGTCTGCAACAGTTGTAGACTCACCAACTTTCAGGGCATTTAAATGGTCATTGGATAGGCATATGAACGAGAATGGAATAGTGTAGGTTAGATGATCTTCAGATTGGTTTCATAGATTGGCACAACGTCGAGGGCTGAAGGCATGTATTGCACTGTAATGTTCTATGTTTCATAAGATAGTCAAGAAGGCATGTGGGATACTTCCTTTATCAGTTGTGGCATAGATTACAAGAGCAGGAAGGTTTTGTTGGAACTGTGCAAAGTCTTGGTTAGGCCATAACTGGAATACTGTGTGCAGTTCTGGTCACTATATTATGGGAAGGATGTGATTGCACTGGAGGGGGTGCAAAGGAGATTCACTAGGATTTGTCATTTACAAAATACCATGCAAGGACCGTAACAAACACTACATTAGACAAACAGGCCGAAAACTAGCCACATGAACACCAACTAGCCACAAAAAGACATGGCCCTCTCTCACATACGGATGAGGAAGGACACCACTTTGACTGGGATAACACATCCATCCTAGGACAAGCCAAACAGAGACAGGCACGAGAATTCCTAGAAGCATGGCATTCCAACCAGAACTCTATCAACAAACACATTGAATTAGACCCTATCTATCACCCCCTGAGAAAAGGAACAGGAAGTGACTTCACCACAGGAAATAATATCACCACAGGACATGACATCACCAACCCAAAGAAACCCAAATATATAAATAGAAAGCAGGAATTTTCAGCATTGCTTCACCTTAGGCCCACTGAAAATGTTCCCTAGTATTGTAACGAAATTTCTGGAAATGAACCTTCCAGCTCAGCAAGCAAACCTACATCCAAAGCATCCATTCACTAGGATGTAGTCTGGGACGGAGCATCTCAGTTGTGAAGAAAGATAAGCTCAGGTAATTTTCTTCAGGCAAGGAAGGTTGAGGGGGGACCCGATAGAGGTGTGTAGGTAAAGAAGGTTAAGAGGGGCATGGACAGGATGGATAGGAACCAGTTGTTCCCCTTAGTTGAAAGGTCAGTAATGAAAGGACACAATTTTAAGGTGAAAGGCAAGAAGTTTGAAAGGGTTTTGAAAAATTTGCACCTAGAGAACTTGAAATGTCATAACATTTAAGTCTGTGGGCCAAGTGCTTTAAGGTGGAATTGGTGTAGATAGGCCAGTACGGACTTAATGGGATGACTAATAAAGGTTGGCCTTACCAGGAACACCCAAAGAAGCTCCCAGGAAAATAGTTAAAAATGCTGGAGAGACAGTCCATCCTTAATCACTTTAAATATCTGCACTTCCAAGGTTACTATTGAGAGGTTTCACTTCTGAGTAGTGTTGTAGTGTTTATAAATATGTTTGCATTGGAGGCTTTCAACATTGAGAAGCATGGAAGTTCTCAGTACTGAGATGGATTCAGATGATAAAGTTTTTAATATTGTGCTTTCAGGTAGCTCTGGACCTCCAGGTAGAGATGGTTCCCCAGGTCCTCCAGGAGAAAAGGGAGAAACAGGAAATTCAATGAAAGGATCAACTGGTCCTCCAGGTCCTAAAGGTACAAAATGCTCTTCATGTGGTTTCTTGTATTTTTCTCAATTCACTTTTGTGTGATGCAAACTTAAGGATAAACTAGTATGAGAGGTTAAAAAAGAAAGTTTTGAAAAAGGAATTGTTAGGAATTTGAGTAATGCAATAATCCAATGTCTGTTGCAATATTCAGCTTTAATTTTTGGAATGTTATTAACCTCATCTGATTTCTAATTCAAGCAACTAGCAATACAGGAAACAAGATCCATTTTTTTTATTGAAACCTTTTAATAGAGAGATGCATTCAGGTTCATTCAGCACCCATTGAACTGTCTGTGAAAATCTTTATTACGGAGGGAAGAAAATTACAAAGACAGCAACAGGCTAAAGATTGAATTACTAGGTTATCTGATACTGTGCTAGAGGTTGGAAAGGAGAAGTGATTTTTCTGTAGGAGTTCAGAAAGCCACCCAGACATTCCTGCAAAAGGGATTACAAGCATATGCTTGTGATGGTCAATTCTAGGAGATTGGCCCTTAAGACCTGACAGCAGCGTGTGAAAATGTTCAGGGACCTTATACAGGTAGTAAAAGTCAGTGAATGCATCTTCCAATGGTATGCCCGACTCAGCACACATCCAACCCATCATGCTGCTCAATACATCCCAGCCCATCACACACCATCAGCATTCAGATACTCCAACACACCCTCATGAACAGCCTCCCACCTGCTTCATATAATATCAGCTGTTCAGCTATGACAGGCATATCATCTGAACACTTTGCACTCACTGACACTTTCCTCACTTTGTTGGACAAGGATTTACATAAAAGGAGGGAATGGCATGGAGACTGTCTGGTTGAACTGGCTTAGATTTGCAAACAATGAGCCAGCATGACTAAACATTATCAAGCCAATAGTGAATGAGGTTATGGAATCAGGTAATATTGAGAACATCTGGCTTGATGCTGTGGGCAAATTTTAGGCACCTTCACAAATCCTACTTCAGTCTCATCCTTCCTTTTGACACAAGGTGCAAGTTTCTGATATAAACTCTTAATTTCCAATCCAACCCTCTTCCCTCACCCCAGCCCTTACCTTCCACATTCCTTTTCTAAGATACCCAACACTTGTCACTTTGCCAACTAGTATAGCTACAACACATGGGGTAGAAAAATGAGCAGAATTCTGACACTAGGATAGAGGTAGGATCAGCATATGACTGTGCAGGAGAGAGTTACAGCCAGCCAATGAGAAATGATGATGTGTGGCAACTTCTCTGAAGGAAAGATCACATGCAGATTTTGCAGGAAACTTGTTTTTTTTTGTTTGTCAGGTAACATGGGTTTTGCAGACTATGACTATTTATTGTCCATCCTGAGATACTCTTGAGAAGGTGGTGATGAGTTTCTGCCTTGAACTGCAAATTAGGCCCCAGCAATGCCATGGGGCCTAATTTGGTGCCAGTTTTCTCCACAACAAAATAACAGTGACGTAGAATAAAGACCTTGGAAGCTCTGGGATCAGTATATTAATCCCAGTATATTGTTCTAGCTATCTCTGTTATATTTTTTGCTGTTCAGGTGACACACATTTAAATAAATGATTCAGGGTGCAATAGTGACATTGGACTTTGTTCAATGAAGTGTATCAAATTGTGGCTGTGGATCGCCCAATGCTCATAGGCACTTGTTGCACAGTTGGTTGCCCAAAAGTCAAAGTAAGCCACTTTCCCCTCCTCCAAGTTTCAGCTTCTTGCTGTAGTGCTCCCTCATAATGCTTTGTATTTTGATAACAGTTGTAATTGTATTGGCTCGGTAAATTGTTAAATTCATATGTTCCCTCAATCTGGCATCAAGTCTCAGATTGAATTCCAACAGCTGTTATTGTGCTGTCTGCATTATTTATGGATGCTACAGTGGTACCAAGGATTATTACAATGTATATTTATACCAATAATTTCACTCACTGACACTGCATTAACAAACAGAAATTCTAACAAATGGCTTTATGCTCTTTCATTTAAAAAAGCATTTTTAAGCTGTGAGAGCCTTATAAGTGACATTGACAGAAGTTTGGCCGCAACTCTGCAGCCCATCCTCCCAGCTCGGAACGTCTGTGTATCTGGAATCTTCAACTAGATGAAAGGAAGAAAAATGTTGTGTGCATTAGGAGTTTTGCAATAGTGAACTACTCCTAAGAAGAAAGGAACACCTAAAACCATTTTCCATTATTGTTTTAATCAAAAATTTGTTACGATAGAACATTATGTAAAACCAACAGTTTTCATTATCAGAAACAATTATGAATGATTTCCCTTCTGTTGTCTCTCCTGAGTGTAACCCTAAATTAACTATTTTCCTATACTTTACTGTTTGTAGGAAACCCAGGGCATCCTGGAGTATTGGGTCCTCCAGGGATTCCAGGAAGGTCGGGAGCACCTGGAACACCAGGGCTGCCAGGAGTCACTGGTCCTAAGGTTAGTTTACCAGCAAGAGTCTCAAATCCTCCATCATACGAAGCATAAGCCTATAGTTTTACTTCCAGACCTTTAAGGTAGCCTTGTAAAAATTTCCAATAGTCACAATATCTTTCTGATATATATTTTCCGGAGTGTACACTCTTGTGTGTGGAAATATTTGAATGGATAAGTAAGAGGAGTAAAACAGCTGTCAAGAATGCAAAATCTAGCATCTATATCCAACTCCGTTAAGTTGACTTGAGAGAATAGAATATTGCTTTAGCAAGGTACTGTTGTAGAATATTTTAATATTTTTGTATTTCAGTGCTTTGTCGCCAGTTTCGTACACTACTAAAATTACACTGCAGTCTAATCATTCTGAAGTTTGGTATCAGATTATCAACATTCTAGCATTTGAAATGACCTACAGCATTTGAACTTCTGTCATTCAAGTAAGCATCAATTTTATTTTAAGTTGTGCGATGTGGGCATTGCTGGCTGGCCTTGAGAAGGTGAGGATCAGTGGTGCTGGAAGAAGCTGAGGCAGGGCAGACTGTAGAGAGGTTAGGTGGCGGCGCATTGCTGCAAGCGTGGAGCGGAGGATCTTGATGGAGAACCGTTGCTGGTGTTTTTGAATCTGTATCCAGAATCTGGTTTCCAGCATCTGCAGTCATTGTTTTTACCACCTTGAGAAGGTGAGGGGCTGCTGTCTTGAACCGCTGCTGTCCACATGCTGTAGGTAGGCACACAATGGCTATGAGGAGGGAATGCCAGGATTTTGACCCAGTGACAATGAAGGAATTTTCAAGCAGATATTGTCTTAAATTATACAGGCATCTAAGTGATCCTATTGGGACTGGGTTAATTGAACACTAAATTGCAGGCATATTGTACTAACTGAGACGTAAAGACATTTGAAGCTATGATTTCCCAGAAGTAAAGTCTTGAGTAAATGGCTTTAGACTGAACTTGATCTACTTTGTTTTTTGAAGAGGAGGGAGGTAAGACAAATTGTTATTATTTAATTCAACCTATTAAAATCCTGAATCATGTTTCTAAAAATAACAACATTAAATAAAACCACAGAATTATTATACTGCAGGAGGCTATTCAGCCCATCATGTCTGGATTGGTTCTTCAAATTTATATTTCACTGAAGCTGCAATTTCTAATCTCTTCCCTGTAACCCTGCTCTATCTTTATTTTCAAATAACATTTTCACACTCTTTTGAATACATCAATTATGTAACTTGCTTACACCAGTTCCTCAGACAATACATTCCATCCTTCAACTTCTGCTTCTTCAATGGAACTTCCAAGGCATTGAATCTCATCTTTTGATTCTGATGATTCCAGAAAGATCAAGCTAAAATCTCTAAGCTACAGGAAAAATATTATATAATTTTTCAGGGTGACGGACGTTTTGGACAGCCAGGAAATCGTGGTCCACCAGGTCCTGCAGGAAACATTGGACCACCAGGGGAGAAGGGTAATTCAGGTCCTCCTGGATTGCCTGGAGAAGAAGGGCGTCCTGGTCGCAATGGTCTTCAAGGTCCACAAGGTATTGAATTCTGTTTCTGAATATTAAAGTAGCTGTCAAATGTTGCTATAAATAAGATGAGAAAAAGTTGAAGATGCTCTGATCATTTGATGATCAGAGCAAGTCATTTTTGTATCCATTGGGTGTCACTATTATCTGAACAAGCAAATGAAATGGTTGTAAGCAGAGAACCATACACTTTTGAATTTTTGCAATAAAATTTTCCATATATGTGCATAGAATGTGCTGATTTTTATGGTCCTTGTCATAAACTCTAGCAAATGACACCCTATCAGCTGAGGGCATGATCACAGAGTCAGGCTGGGTGTGCAGGTGTTCGATCCTCTTTAGATTTGTTGATAGCTAGATCTACTCTACTATATTTGGGAAGCTGGATGAATGGGGTGGGCATTTCAACAAACAGAGGAAAAGTTAGTTAATAACTGTCAAACCTGCATGGAGGCAAAGGCTTTACGATCCATTACCCAATTTCTGTCAGGATTGGAAACGTGTGTGTGTATAGTTCATATAGCTCTAACTCCCACTTTGCAGGTGATCTCGGATGTCCTGGTATTCAGGGGCCAACAGGCCCACGTGGACAACCAGGTAAAGGAATACCTGGACCTGCAGGTTCTGAAGGCCCGCCTGGTCCACCTGGTCCACAAGGTACTGAGCTCATATTATTTAATTATTTTTGAGAGAAAATAATGCACTTTTATTATCATTTAAAATATTAATTACTAATAGAATAACTACAGTGGAGAAAGAGGCCACTTGGCCCCATTGCATCCACACTAATTCTCGGAAGTGCATCCCACCTAGATTTACTCCCCACCTATCCCTGTAACCCTGTATTTAGCATGGCCAATCCATCTGAGATGCACATCTTTGTGACTGTGGGAGAAAACCAGAGCCCACCTGGCAGAAACCCATACAGACACAGGGAGAATACGCAAACTCCACACAGTCGCTCAAGGCTGGAATCGAACCTATGTCCCTGGTGCTATGAGGCAGCAGTGCTAACCACCGTGCCATCTGAACAATAGAGAATAATAAAGATATGTATTTGTAAATAATTTAGTACTATTGTAACTAGATATTTGATCATGCTAACCTTACTTGATATTAAATCCATTCTTCTCTTCCTTAACTCATCCACTTAATTTATTTCATTTGATATTTTCAATCTCCTCACTTCTCTTATTCAACCACATAGCTGAGGATGTTATCAGTAAATTATGGGACTCATTGTATACACTTCTTCAAAACTGTAAGGAATTAAAAACAGGAGAAAGCCATTCATCCCCTTGAGCCAGCTCCACCATACAATAAGATCATGGCTAATCTATTGCTGAAAACCATATGCTGCCTTGGGCCCATATCCCTTGATATTTCGCTTAATATAAATATGTTTATCTTAGATATAAATTTAACAACTGAATTCATATTGACCACCACTTCAGGAAGAAAGTTCCAAACCTCCACTACACTTTGAGTGTAGAAGTGCTTTCTAACATCTCTCCTGAATGGCTTGGCCCGAAGACTATGCCCCCTTGTTCGAGAATCTTCAACCAGTGTGAATAGTTTATCCACCCAGTGTTAAAATCCTGATTAGATCACCCCTTATCCTTCAAAATTCTAGAAAATAAAGGCCTAATTTGTCTAATCTCTCCTCACACCTGGACTTTAGGGGTTATCATCTTCCTAAGTCTGTGTTGAACTTCCTCCAGAGTCAAAACATCCTTCCTAAGGTGTGGTGCCCAAATGTGCTCACAGTACTCTAAGTGGGGTCTATCGATGCTTTGTATAATTGCAGCATATCATCTGCAACCTTATACTCCTGCCTTTTAGATATGAAGGCCAGAATACCATTAGCCTCCTTGACTATTTTCTACACTGTTTGTGGCATTTTAAAAAGCTATGCATCTGAACTCCCACATCTCATTGAACATCCAATATATTTAACTTTGTGCTTCTAAAAAATACCCTGATCTATCTTTCTCAGTTTGAAATGAAAAGCATTAACTCGAACTAAGGCAAAATGATTCAGAGGTTCATTTGTATACACACTGAATTGAGAAGGAAATTTTTCACCCAGAGGATTGTGAATCTGTGGAATTCCCACAAAGAAATTTCTGAGAAAGAAAGATCAGGAGTGTAAAGTCGAAAATTGCTTCTTCTCTCTGCTCATCATCAATTTCTACATTTCTATTATTATACCAATGCTTAATCTAACCAACTAATTTATTGCATAGATTTGCATATTATGTATATGAAATATTTGTAATTTATATTTTCTATTATATTCTGACTTAAGTAATACCAGATTCTTTAGGGAATTCATGGTGGTTGTTTGATAATACAGGATCTTGAGTATTGCTGTAAAAAAATGCATTTCACCAAAGCTTCTTGTCTTACACCTGTCAGGACATGTTTTTAAGAATACCAACATAAAAAGAAAATAACCTATATCCTGTACATAAGGAGAGTGCTGATTGATTGGCAAATGGCATCTGATGAATGCTTTGAACATAGAACATAAGAACTAGGAGCAGGAGTAGGCCGTCCGGCTCTTCGAGCCCCTCCACCATTCAATAAGATCATGGCTGATCTTTTCATGGACTCACCGTATTCCTTAATGCCTTTGTTGTTCAAACAATAAACCTTCATTTTAAAAATGTTTACTGAAGTAGCATCAACTATTTCACTGGGCAGGGAATTCCACAGATTCACAATCCTCTGGGTGAAAAATTTCCTTCTCAATTCAGTCCTAAATCTGCTCTCCCTAATCTTCAGACCATGCCCTCTTGTCCTAGTTTCACCTGCCAGTGGAAACATCCCCTCTATTTGTTCCACCTGCAGACCAACCTTCTGTAATTCATGCACAGCATAGCATCATGCTGCAACTTCTTATCAATCAAGTAATAATCCTTTTTACTATTACTCCGATCAAAATGTATGACTTCACATTTATTAACACTGCATTCCATCTGCCAGACCTTTGCCCACTCACTCAATGTATCTATGTTCCTCTGCAAAGTTTCACAGACCTCTGCACACTTTGCTCTGCCAGTCGTCTTCGTGTCATCTGCAAACTTTGAAAACCACATGTGGTCCCCAACTCCAAATCATAAGTTGGAAATAATTGTGGTCCCAACACCAATCTCTGAGGCACACCACTAGTCACTGATTGCCAGCCAGAATAGCACTCACTCTTTACTTCCTGTCAGTCAACTAATCCTCTATTCACGCTAATACTCTATCCCAACACCATGCATCCTTATCTTATGCAGCAGCAGCCTTCTGTGCAGCACATTATCAAAGGTCGTTTGGAAATCTAGGTACACCACATCCACTGCGTCCCCATTGTCCACCTTGCTCATAATGTCTTCATAAAATTCCAAAAGATTTGTCAAGCATGACCTGCCCTTCATGAACCCATGCTGCTTTTGCCCAACGTGACAGTTTATTTTGAGATGCCTTGCTATTTCTTCCTTGATAATAGATTCAAGCATCTTCCCCACTACAGAAGGTAGAGGAGGCAGTTGCAGCTGACATAAATGAGCTTGAGAAGACAGTTTAATCACTTTGAATTCCTTAAAGAATCTAATAATAATTAAACTTATATAATTTTCTACAAGATGCATCCCCCAGTATTGTAGCATTGCTGGTGGAAGGCTGCTGATTTTCAATATGGGAGACTACAGATTTTCATAGGGGATGACAATGAATACCTTTGAGCCTAGAAGGTCTCACTTTGGAGTCCATCACATCGGTGAGAGCTGGCAGGCTGACAGACAACAGCAAGTGCCGGTGGTGTCAATGTAATGAGATAAAGAATGGTGTTATCTTGAGAGAGAACAACAGGTTCACGCACCACGGCATTATTGCTACTTGTTTGGTGTGATGTTTCATCAGCTGTCATAATCTAATGTAGTCCCTTTGAATATGGCCATTCACAGTCACCGTGGCAGCAGTTTCAGTTTCCACTGCACAACCAAAATGTTGTGCTGCAACAGAAACTAAAATATCAGCCATCAGACTCTAACCCTAACCCATTATGGTTTCATGCTAGAAAGTTATGATGTTCCAAGTTCTATACAAAGCCCTGTGTGAAAATGCCTACAGATTCCTCCATGTTCCCTGACATAACATACAGGATTTCTCATCATTTTAAATAAACTACTCATTTTTACAGGAACAACAACTAGAGGGCCTACTGGAGATCCAGGAATTCTGGGAGTGGGTATTCCAGGCATCCCTGGTGCTCCTGGATCTGTTGGAACACCAGGCTTGTCAGGCCCTCCTGGACCAAGAGGTTCTCCAGGGAATCCAGGTCGACCAGGAATACCAGGGAGACCAGGTAAAGTGTTGTATATATTCTAGTCTTACAATGATGAATAATAAAATATGTAAAATATAGATCTGGATACTTATGAGTTGGAGTGTTAACAGTACATTTCAGGAGGAGAATAGAGTCTGTTCCACCATTCAGTCCTGGCTGATACATTTCCGAATCCCTTTCTCCTGCCTTCTTCCCATAACCCTTGATCCCCTTACTAATCAAGAACCCATCTATCTGTCTTAAACACACTCAAAGACTTAGTTTCCACAGCCTCTGCAACAACAAGTCCCACAGATTAACCAAGGTCTGCTGAAGAAATTCCACCTTATCTCAGTTCTAAAGGGTCGCCTCTTCACTCTGAGGCTGTGCCCTTGAGACCTAGTCTCTCCTACTAGTCAAAACACCTTCTCCATGCCCAGGCCTTTCGATGTTCTGTAAGTTTCAATCAAATTCCCCCCTCCTCAACCTTCTAAACTCCATCGAGTACAGACCCAGAGTCCTCAACTGCACCTCACATGACAAGCCCTTCATCCCCGGGATCATTCTTGTAAACCTCCTCTGGATGCCCTCCAAAACCTGCACATCTTTGCTAAAATACAGGGCCAAAAACTGCTCACAATATTCCAAATACAGTCTAACCAGAGCCTTTTAGAGCCTCTGGAGTAAATCTCTGCTCTAGTATTCTAGCCCCCGTGAAATGAATGCTAACACTGCATTTGACTTCCTAACTTTCAAATGAACCTGCATGTTAACCTTAAGAGAATCCTGAACTAGGACTCTCAAGTCCCTTTGCACTTCAGATTTCCGGAGCCTTTCCCGATTTAGAAAATAGGCTACACTTCTATACTTTCTACAAAAGTGCATAACCTCACACTTTCCCACATTGTATTCCATCTACCACTTTTTTGCCCACTCTCCTAGCTTGTCTAAGTCCACCTGCAGCGTCCCCACTTCCTCAACATTACCTGTGCACCCACCTACCTTTGTGTTATCTGCAAACTGTAAGCATAAAACGTAGTGAATGCCACATTGTTGACATTATCCCATTTGGCCTGAGGGCCATTTTCTATTCCTAAGAAAGAATCTTATTTACCCATTGGGTGTTTGCACTAAAATATTAGTGATGAAGAGAGGTCTTTTTCAGCACAGTGATAGTCTCCCTGCCATGGAGTTCAGTTAGCTCAGTTGGCTGGATGGCTGGTTTATGATGCAGAATAAAACCAACAGAGTAGGTTCATTCCCGTAACAGCTGAGGTCACCATGTAAGTCTGGTTTTGTCAACCTTGCTCCTCACCTGAAACATGGTGATTCTCAGGTTGACCAACCAACAGTCATCTGTCTCTAATGAGACAAAGGCTCTATAGAATATTTTCCTTTAGTACCCCTGCCTCTAGTGAGCAGCTCCTGGTTTAAGTCCCACTCCAGAACTCAGTGGCCATGAAGGTGCATTTATAACACAGCCAAACAGATTGAATATCAACTTGTCTCTCCTTCCAACACACAATAATGGCAATGGTAGGAGTGGAGAGATTCTTGGTCAGCCACTGATGAAAATAAATTGGAATCCCTCCTATCACTATTCATAGGTCTAAGTTATAAATATGAATGTAAAAGTGTATATTGCCATGGCAACTCAGGCTCCTTGGGGATCTGGTTAACTCAGTTGGCTGTTGTGCACCAGGTTACGGACCTGTCCTTGCTGGGTGGATTTAGAACATTTCTCCTTGCCATACTTGTGGTGGAGTTTGTGGATTGGACCAGTATTTGAGCAGAGAATTCCAGAAGATTTTGTGATAAATAGTTTATGAAGAATCCTTCAGAATCACTGTGACACTTAACTCAGAAAACTGTCTTAAATTTGTTGCCAAATAAATATTTCCATGTCATATGATTGTTCCCAATCTTCAAACAGGTCCAAAAGGTGAACCTGGTGTTATGGGAGAGCCAGGGAATCCAGGGCTAACTGGTGAACAAGGATTTCAAGGCTCCGCAGGAGAGAAAGGTAATAGAATTCAGGTGTAGAAACAAAAAGTAAAAATGTCCATTCATGTAGCAACTCACATGATCAAAATATCTAAACTTGTAAATGCAGTGATTGTTGTTAGCTAGGGAAATTTAATTAGAACATGGAGCCTGAGTCATGGGTTCATCATTGTATCTTAAATAAGCACCTGTTTTGTTCAAGATACTCAAATCAAATGCTCTTTTAAATATTTGTATAGATTTTAGAATTTGCCGGTCTTATTTTTACACTCATGACAAATTCATCAATCTCTAAACATTACAATTCTAGATGATTGTTGGTACATAGACCAGAATAATCTATTATACTGAACACAAATACCCAGACATCCTACATATGAACTGGCGACCTATATAATGGATCATCAGAGGCAGAGATAAGTGGCTTCTCTGCTCTCTTTCACTTTCCAAAGTACGTTGCAGAAGGATTTAAAGTAACAGTAATGCTTTTCTGTAACAAGCTGCCAGTGTAAGGGGGAGGTTGGCTCCCCATCAAGAGTGCTTTAGTTTCTGTAGATAAGTAACTGTGCCCAACTAATCCCGACTGTGTTAGTGTCACTGAGATAGCAAAGATGCCATGTGAAAATCCTCATCTTCCAGGATTCAATTGAATCACTAACATCTTGCACATAACACATTCCCTGTGGTCTGAGTCAGTGAATATGTAAACAAACAGAATAGAGATAGGTAGCAATTATTGATCATAAATCACAGAAGTGCCATGGCATAGGAGGAGACCTTTGGGCCCATCATTTCTGCCTCAGCTTTTCAATGAGCATCATTATCTACTGGCAATTTACAGCTTTCTCCCTGAAACCATGCACATTATTTCTATCTAAGTAATCATTCAATTCCTTCTTGAATGCATTTTGAAGGCAGGCAGAACTAGTTCAATTTGGGATTCTGGTCCAGACTGATTTGATTGAAGGATCTGTTTCCATGCTGTATGACACTATAACTGCCATCATTCTTCCAGGCAGTGTATTCCAGACCCCCAACTACTCACTGTGTGAGAAAACTTATTCTTGCATCATATTTGCTCCTTTTGTAAATCATTTTAAATCTGATTGTTGATTCAGCACTGCAGTTTATTCACTGGTCAACTGTACTTTGTAGATATTGCCAGGGTGAAGGGTTTGAGCTATGGGGAGGGGCTGAATAGGCTGGGGCCGTTTTCTCTGTAGTGTCGAAACCTGAAGGGTGACCTTACAGAGGTTTATAAAGTCATGGGGGGCATGGATAGGGTAAATAGACAAAGTCTTTTCCCTGGGGTCGGGGAGTCCAGAACTAGAGGGCATAGGTTTAGGGTGAGAGGGGAAAGATTTAAAATGGGCAATAACAAAGAGAATTGATGAGGGCAGAGCGGTAGATGTGATCTATATGGACATCAGTAAGGCATTAGACAAGGTTCCCGATGGGAGATTGGTGAGCAAGGTTAGATCTCATGAAATACAGGGAGAACTAGCCATTTGGATACAGAACTGGCTCAAAGGTAGAAGACAGAGGGTGGTGGTGGAGGGAGGTGGAGGCCTGTGACTAGTGGAGTGACACAAGGATCGGTGCTGGGTCCTCTACTTTTTGTAATGTACTTAAATGATTTGAATGCGAGCATAAGAGGTAGAGTTAGTAAGTTTGCAGATGACACCAAAATTGGCGTTACCTCAGATTACAACAGATGGGCCAATGGGCTGAGAAGTAGCAGATGGAGTTTAATTCAGATAAATGCGAGGTGCTGCATTTTGAGAAAGCAAATCTTAGCAGGACTTATACGCTTAATGATAAGGTCCCAGGGAGTGCTGCTGAACAAAGAGATCTTGGAGTGCAGGTTTATAGCTCCTTGAAAGTGGAGTCGCAGGTAGATAAGATAGTGAAGAAGGCGTTTGGTATGCTTTCTTTTATTGGTCAGAGTATTGAGTACAGGAGTTGGGAGGTTA
>NC_057722.1:80685681-80708022 GCF_004010195.1 Chiloscyllium plagiosum | reverse complement strand
TATATGAATAGGAAGGGTTTGGAGGGATATGGGCTGGGTGCTGGCAGGTGGGACTAGATTGGGTTGGGATATCTGGTCGGCATGGACAGGTTGGACTGAAGGGTCTGTTTCCGTGCTGTACATCTCTATGACTCTAATAATGGCTGAGTACACAGACACTGGGATGAACACACATATTTCGAGGTCTAAAGTTTCACAACTTTGAATACATTAAAAAAACAAGGAAATACTGCTACTAAAAATAACAAAGTGCATTTATTTCTCTGTTTTTCTTCTGTTTAACGCAGGTTCTAAAGGTCAGCCAGGACCAAAGGGTAAAGAAGGTGCAATTGGTCAGATAGGTCAAAAAGGTGAAAAAGGAATGAAATCAGTTATGTATAATATAACAGTAAAAGGTATCATGGGAGACCCTGGGCTACAAGGTAAGTCGCAATAAGGTTTATGAAAATAAATATAAAGTGAAATGATTGCATATCATCTATTGATCTAAACACATCTACCCACAAATAAACATACATTACTCATATCCTTTAGTTCCAGGTTTCCCTGTTCAACTAAATACTGCAAACCATCTTTTAAATTTAAGAAAATTGAGATTGTCCTCCAATCCAAATTCCCTTACGTACCTTCCTAAATAACTGCTCCTTTACAGTTGTGCAAATGTTTTAATAACTCAGAGAAGGAGTGTGATATTTCAACGTTTGGATGAGAACAGAAGCATTGGCTGCTGAATTTTGCAGAAGGTCTTCCAAAAGCAAGCATTTAAGATGATACTTTTACTTAGTTGCGCTCACTTAACCATTAGGGCTACTTTCAAAGTGATGAAGGGCTTATGCCCGAAACGTTGCTTCTCCTGCTCCTCGGATGCTGCCTAACCTGCTGTGCTTTCCCAGCACCACACTCTCGACACTGCTTTCAAAGTATATAATGTTTCCAATTATCTTCAATCGTTCATGTGCTTGTCATTGGAAATAAAAATCAGGTGATAATTTCTGTAGACTAGGCTGCCAATTTGCTCGTTTCACTCATTTATCACTATCACATAAAGTCAACATGCCTTCCCATAGATTGCCTACATTATTACAGTGAAGGAAGTAAATAAACAATGAGCTATCTTCAAGGTCACATTTCTTTACTTTAAAAGACCAACATAACAGCAGCACTGGAAACGATAGAAACTGGTTATCTGCCAGTGTACCTGGCTTCAAATGTATTTCCTGCCAAGGAAAGGGACTGAATAACAAGTACAGACATACATAGAAATTGGGAGCAGAAGTTAGTCATTCAGCCCCTTGAGCCTGCTCCACTATTCAATAAGGTCATGGCTGATTTATCTCTGTTTCAAAATCCACATTTTCATCTAGTCCTGGTGATTTCTGATCTCTCACCTAACAAGAAGCTATCCATTTCCACCTTAAAAATCTTCAATGAACCTGCCTCCACTGCCATCTTGAGGCATTGACTTCCAGAGTCACACAACTGTGTTAGTAAAAGAAAATCCTAATTTATGTCCTCAAAGTCTGACTGGTAATTTTAAAACTGTGCCCCTTAAATCTGCTTTCATCCACAAGAGGAAACTTCATTCCCATGTCCACCTTGACAAGACTTCAAATAAGTCACCTTTCAGCCTTCTAAACTCCAATGAAAACAAGTTCAGTCTCTCTAACCTTTCCTCAAAAGACAATCCTTTCATTCCTTTTAACAATCCAGTAAACCTTCCTAATTTTAAATTGGGAATCTCTAAAAGGATGAGGAATTGGAAGTGCTATTTCTTAAGTTGCAAAATAAATATCACATTTCCTTACCAGGTTCGCAAGGAATAACAGGACCAAGAGGTGAGACTGGTTGCCCTGGTGGACCGGGTCACAAAGGTAAAGATGGAGCACCAGGACCTCCAGGTCCAGCAGGTACCAGGATTCAAGGACAATTAAACACAACAAATTCATTGCTGAAATATAGCGTAATTGTGTCAACATTTACTGCCTTTATATGAAGTGTAACTAAACAAAAAAAGAACTGCAAATGCAGTAAATCTGAAACAAAAACAGAAATTGCTGGAGAAGACCCTGAAGATAGGTCACTGGATCCCAAATGTTGACTCTGCTTTCTCTCCAGAGATTCTGCCAGACCTGCTGAGTTTCTCCAGCATTTTCTGTTTTTGTTTCATGAAATCGAACCATCTGGACTGATTCTCCTATTACCGAGGTAGGATTATGACTCTCTGAGATGCTGTGGGGAGATTGACAGTTCTTCTGCCTATCCTTGATTGAAAATTCATTTTAAAACTAACAAACCAACTGTCGGCTCAAAAAGAGGCTGCTGCTCAATTTCAGGCAGGTGAATGAATCTGTGCCAAGTACCCCTGTTGGCACTAATATAAGGTTCACTAGAAATCTGAAACTAGTTTGTGGATGTGAATAGGAAGGGCAGACCAGCAACGTTTTCAACGTGTCCTCATAGGGAACGGGGAGAACTCTCTGCCTGCCTAATGAAACTTTTCAGCCACATTGGACATACCAGGTTTTGTAAGATATCTGCAATGGAAGCACGCATAAGTCAGTAAAATGGCACTTGGGACCAAATGATAATATAGAAGACTATAAATGCAGATACCACTTGCCTTCAGTTTCATTTTCCCATTCCCCTGCCAAGCATTGCATGTGCAACTCATCTTCAATGCCACTCCTTACTAAATGCTGCTGGTATTGGTGTTTCCTTTTCCCAATAACTTGTGCAACATTTGAGAATTTCCACCTCCTGTTGGCAGCAGACTTTCATGAGCAGCAATATTTTCTCTCTATTTATCTATTTTTCATGCTCCCTTTTCCCCTCCTATCTTCATTAGGAAAATGCTTGTATTGTGCCAAAACTAGCCTCTCTCTGTAGCTCAACGACATAGTCACAGAGTCATACAGCACAGAAACAGACCCTTTGGTCCAACTCATCCATGCTGACCAAGTTTCCTAAATTGAACAAGTCCCATTTGCCTGCATTTGGCCCATATTCCTCTAAATCTGTCCAATCCATATACCCATCCAAATACCTTTTAAATGTTGTATTTGTACCAGCATCCACCACTTCCTCTGGCAGCTCATTCCATACACAATCACCCTCTGAATGAAAATGTTGTCCCTTTTAAGAGTAGCGAATGTTGTGCCCCTGTTCAAAAAAGGGAATAGGGATAACCCCGGGAATTACAGGCCTGTTAGTCTTACTTCTGTGGTAGGCAAAGTAATGGAAAGGGTACTGAGGGATAGGATTTACGAGTATCTGGAAAGACACTGCTTGATTAGCCAGCACGGATTTGTGAAGGGTAGGTCTTGCCTTACAAGTCATATTGAATTCTTTGAGGAGGTGACCAAACATGTGGATGAGGGTAGAGCAGTGGATGTAGTATACATGGATTTTAGAAAGGCATTTGATAAGGTTCCCCATGGTAGGCTTATGCGGAAAGTCAGGAGGCATGGATAGAGGGAAATTTGGCCAGTTGGATAGAAAACTGGCTAACCGGTCGAAGGCAGAGAGTGGTGGTAGATGGTAAATATTCAGCCTGGAGCCCAGTTACAAGTGGAGTTCCGCAGGGACCAGTTCTGGGTCCTCTGCTGTTTGTAATTTTTATTAATGACTTAGATGAGGGAGTCGAAGGCTGGGTCAGTAAATTTGCAGATGATACGAAGAGAGGTGGAGTTGTGGACAGTGAGGAGGGCAGTTGTCGGCTGCAGAGGGACTTAGATATGATGCAGAGCTGGGCTGAGGAGTGGCAGATGGAGTTCAACCCTGCCAAGTGTGAGGTTGTCCATTTTGGAAAAACAAATAAGAATGCGGAATACAGGGTTAATGGTAGGGTTCTTAGTCAGGTGGAGGAACAGAGGGATCTTGGGGTCTATGTACATAGATCTTTGAAGGTTGCCACTCAGGTGGATAGAGTTTGTAAGAAGGCCTATGGAGTATCATCGTTCATTAGCAGAGGGATTGAATTCAAGAGTCATGAAGTGATGTTGCAGCTGTACAGGACCTTGGTTAGGAACTAGAGAGCATAGGTTTAGGGTGAGAGGGGAAAGATATAAAAAAGATCTAAGGGGCAACGTTTTCACACAGAGGGTGGTTAATGTTTGGAATGCGCTGCCTGTGGGAGTGGTAGAGTCGGAATCATTGGCGACCTTTAAGCGGCATTTGGATAGGTACATGGATGGGTACTTAATCTAGGTTAGAAGTTCGGCACAACATCGTGGGCCGAAGGGCCTGTTCTGTGCTGTATTGTTCTATGTTCTATGTTCTATGTTCTATTAAAACATTTCCCTCTCACCCTCAACTGTGCCCTCTAGTTTTGGACTCGCCTACCTTGAGAAAAAGACCTTGGGTATTTACCTTATCTATGCTTCTAATGATTTTATAAACATCTATAAGGTCACCCCTCAGTCTCTGACACCCCAGAGAAAAAGTCCCAGCCTCTCGAACCTTCCAGTCTCATTAACATCTACGTCAATCTTTTCTGCACCTCTCCAATTTAATAATATCCTTCCTATAAAAGGGAGACCAGAGCTGTATGCATTACTCCAAAAGTGGCCTCACCAATGACGCACCCTGTATCTTTTCCACTGTCATCCTATCAAGACTGTTCAAGATCTGATACACTTCATTCAAGTCACCCTTCACTCTTCTAAACTCCAGTGTGTCTGCAATCTTTCCTTAATTCACCCACAACAGGTAAAACTCCTCTGAGCAACCACCCATATGTCTATATCCTTCAGGAAATAAGGAGACCAAAACTGCACACTGAAAACAGAAATCACTGGAGAAACTCAGCAGGTTTGGCAGCATCTGCGAGAAAAAGTCAACTTTCTGGGCCCAGAGCCATGAAAGATCTTCAGAACTGGACCAAAAACATCACCCATGTTCTCTATCCCCACAGACACTGCCAGACCTTCTTATCTTACTCACCTCCAGGATGTCACTGGCGAGGCTAGAATTTATAGCCTAGTCCGAATTGTTAAGAGTCAACCATACTGCTGTTTGAAGTCACATGTAGGTCAGACCAAGTAAGGATGGCAGTTTCCTTCCCTGAAGGGCATTAGTGAACCAGATTAGAATTAGAATTAAGTTTTATTGTCAAGTGTAATCAAAGAGTACGGTGAAACGGGTACAATGTCACCACTCACAGCACAAAATCTTAGTAAAGAATAGAAAAATAAAGACATAAGTTAGAAGTTCAACATTACAGTTCTTGGCAATATAAAGTAATAAATAAGAAATAAACGTTCCAAATTAATCCTTTAAACTAGCTCAACAGGGGGATGGGAACCTGAGGTGTAGTTGCAGTGCACAGGAGGATGAGAATAGGGAGGACATGGACAGGATTTCACAGTCACAGGAATGCGCTGGCAAACAGCAAGCTGGTTTGAAGTGTGTCTACTTCAACGCCAGAAATATCCAGAATAAGGTAGGTGAGCTTGCAGCATAGATAGGTACCTGGGACTTCGATGTTGTGGCCATTTCGGAGACATGGATAGAGCAGGGTGAGAAATGGATATTGCAAGTTCCAGGGTTTAGATCTTTCATTAAGATCAGGGAAGGCAGTAAAAGAGGGGGAGGCATGGCCTCGTTAGCCAAGGATGGTATAACAGTGGCTGAAAGAACTTTGATGAGGCCTTGTCTACTGAGGTAGTGTGGGCTGAGGTTAGAAACAGGAGAGAAGAGGTCACACTGCTGGGTGTTTTTTTATAGGCCTCCGCAGAGTTCCAGGGAGGTGGAAGAGAGGATTGGCAAAATTATTCTGGGTAGGAGTGAAAGTAACAGGGTGGTCATTATGGGGGACTTTAACTTCCCCAACATTGACTGGAAATGCTATAACTCTAGTACGTCGGATGGATCAGTTTTTGTCCAATGTGTACAGGAGGGTTTCCTGACACAGTATGTCGAAGGGCCGACAAGAGGAGAGGCCACACTGGATCTGGTGCTTGCTAATGAACCAGGCCAGGTGTTTGACTTAGTTGTAGGTGAGCACTTTGGCGAGAGTGACCATAATTCGGTTACATTTAGTTTAGCGATGGAAAGGGATAGGTACATGCCATAGGTCAAGAGTTATCGATGGGGCAAGGGCAATTATAATGCAATTAAGGAAGAATTAGGATGCATAGAATGGGGTAGTAAAATGCAGGGGATGCAGACAATGGAAATGTGGAGCTGGTTTAAGGAACAGATATTGCGTGTCCTTAATGGGTATGTCCCTGTAAGGCAGGGAGGAAGTGATAAAGTAAGGGAAGTGTGGTTTACCACAGAAGTTGCATCCCTTGTTAAGCTAAAGAAGGAGGCTTATGTGTTGATAAGGCAAGATGGTTCAGATGAGGCAATGGAGAGTTACAGATCAGCTCGGAAAGATTGAAAGAGAGAGTTAAGAAGGGCAAAGAGAGGACACGCGCAGTCTTTAGCAAATAGAATAAAGGAGAACCCTAAAGCTTTCTATAGGTATGTGAGGAATAAAAGGATGACTGGGGTAGGAATAGGGCCAGTCAAAGACAGAAGTGAGAAGTTGAGTGTGGACACTGTGGAGATCGGAGAGGTGCTAAACGAACATTTCTCATCGGATTTCACTCAGGAAAAGGAGAATATTGTAGAGGAGAAGAATGACGCACAAGATATTAGACTAGAAAGGATCAAGGTTAGTTACAAACAGGTGTTATCAATTCTAGAAGGAGTGAAAGTAGTGGGCGGCACGGTGGCACTGTGGTTAGCACTGCTGCCTCACAGCGCCAGAGACCCGGGTTCAATTCCCGCCTCAGGCGACTGACTGTGTGGAGTTTGCACATTCTCCCCGTGTCTGCGTGGGTTTCCTCCGGGTGCTCCGGTTTCCTCCCACAGTCCAAAGATGTGCAGGTCAGGTGAATTGGCCATGCTAAATTGCCCGTAGTGTTAGGTAAGGGGTAGATGTAGGGGTATGGGTGGGTTGCGCTTCGGCGGGGCAGTGTGGACTTGTTGGGCCGAAGGGCCTGTTTCCACACTGTAAGTAATCTAATCTAATCTAGACAAGTCCCCTGGGCCAGATGGGATTTATCCGAGGATTCTCTGGGAAGCTAGGGAGGAGATAGCAGAGCCTTTGGCTTTGATATTTGAATCGTCATTGTCTGCAGGTTTAGTACCAGGGGATTGGAGGATTTCAAGAAGGGCAGTAGAGATGACCCAGGTAGACCAGTGAGCCTTTCTTCTGTTGCAGGAAAGGTTTTGGAAAGGATTATAAGAGATAAGATTTATAATCATCTAGCAAGCAACAATTTGATTTCAGATAGTCAACATGGTTTCGTCAAGGGCAGGTCGTGTCTCACAAACCTCATTGAGTTTTTTGAGAAGGTGAACAAGCATGTAGATGAGGGTAGGGCAGTTGCCGTGGTGTACATGGACTTCAGTAAAGCCTTTGATAAGGTTCCACATGGTAGGTTGTTGGAGAAAATGCAGAGGCATGGGATTGAGAGTGAGTTAGCAGTTTGGATTAGACACTGGCTTTCTGAAAAAGGCAGCGAATGGTGGTTGATGGAAAATATTCAGCCTGGAGTCTGGTTACTAGTGGTGTGCCACAAGGATCTGTTTTGGGACCATTGCTGTTTGTCATTTTTATAAATGACTTAGATGCAGGCATAGGTGGATGGATTAGTAAATTTGCAGATGACATTAAAGTTGGTGGAGTGGTGGACAGTGTGGAAGAATGTTACAGGTTGCAGGGGGACTTGAATAAACTGCAGAATTGGGCTGAGAGGTGGCAAATGGAGTTCAATGCAGCTAAGTGTGAGGTGAAGCACTTTGGGAAGAATGACAGGAAGGCAGAGTACTGGGTCAATGGTAAGATTCTTGGTAGTGTGGATGCGCAGAGGGATTTTGGAGTCCATGTACACAGATCCCTGAAAGTTGCCACCCAGGTGGATAGTGCTGTTAAGAAGGCATACGGTGTGATCGGTTTCATTGGTAGAAGGATTGAGTTCCGAAGCTGCAACATCATGCTGCAACTATACAAAACGCTGGTGCGGCCACACTTGGAATATTGTGTACAGTTCTGGTCCCTATATTTCGGGAAGAATGTGGAAGCATTGGAAAAGGGGCAGAGGAGATTTACAAGGATGTTGCCTGGTCTGGAGGGAATGTCTTATGAGGAAAGGCTGAGAGACTTGGGTCTGTTCTCAGAAGAAGGCTAAGAGGGGATTTGATAGAGACATACAAGATGATCAGAGGATTAGATAGGGTAGACAGTGAAAGTCTTTTCCCTCGGATGATGACGTCAGCTTGTACGAGGGGGCATAACTACAAATTGAGGGGTGATAGATTTAAGACCGATGTCAGAGGCAGGTTCTTTACTCAGAGAATGGTAAGGGCGTGGAATGCCCTACCTACCAATGTAGTTAACTCAGCCACATTAAGGAGATTTACACAATCCTTGCATAAGCATATGGATGATGATGGGATAGTGGAGAGGGACGAGCTGAGAATAGTTCACAGGTCGGCGCAATGTCAAAGGCTGAAGGGCCTGTTCTGCGCTGTATTGTTCTATGTTCTGAAGTCTTTCTTTAGCCATGGGCCTGCAGTCAATCCATGCTGCGCTTTCCTCATGAGGGCTCGATGTCACTCCCTCACTGGGCTTGATCTCTCAATCCCTGCGCCTCCATCTCGCTGCAAACCCCCATCCCGCACTGGGCTTGATCTCTCGATCCCCGTGCCTCCAACTCCCATCCCGCACTGGGCTTGATCTCTCAATCCCTGTGCCTCCAACTCCCATCCCGTACTACACTTGATCTCTCGATCCCCGTGCCTCCAACTCCCATCCCGCACTGGGCTTGATCTCTCGATCCCTACATCTCCACGCTGCTGTCTCACTGCCAGCCACCAGAGTCCTGCTCTGGGCCCCCAGCTGCTTCCAAACTTCCACCAACTCCCAGAGTTCTGCCCAGGCACATCTACCTCCTCATTGCCGACCAACAAAGTCTGTTTTTTCCCAACAATCAGCAATAGTTTCAATTCTCTCTCTCTCGACACTGTCCCCATTAAACACTCCAGGGACAGCATGGGCTGAATCCAGAGGAAAGTCTCCTCCAATTTTTTAAGTCTCTAAGTAAACTAAAATTCCTTCAACATTGCCTCCATTAAACTCTCGCAGTGCAGGGTCAACAAAGGGTTAAAAGAAAATTCGAATTCCATCATGGCAAGACTTGAACCCACATCCGCATGGTCTCTGGATTAATTATTCTCACAATAATACCACTAGGTCATCATTTCCCCTTAACCTTCTCCAGCAATTTCCACTTTCGAATCAGATTTCCAGCATTCACTGTTATTTCTTTTGCACAACCCTCCAGATGCAGCTTCACCAATGCTCTGCATCTCAGAATTTCGCAGTTCCTCGCTATTTAGGTAAAACTTGGCTTTCATCAGTTTTTCTTCTAAAGCGAGCAACTTCACATTTTCCCACCTTGTTCGCCATCAGCTAGATTTTTGTCCACTCACTCCACCTGCCTATGTATGTCTCCGTGGCTGGCACGGTAGCTCAATGGCAGCACCGCTGCCCCACAATGCCAGGGGACTGGGCCCCAGCAAACCCCTGGGGTGACTGCTCAGTAGGACACTACTTGTCCCCCCACCCCCGACACTCCAGTCCCCCCTCCCCACAGTCCAAAGATGCGCAGGCCAAGTGGACTGGCCACACTAAACCGTCCTGCAGTGTCCAGGGACATGCAGGCCTGGCAGATCAGCCACGGGAAACAAGATATGGCTTTTAATAGTTGAGGTACAGAATTAAGATGAGGCCAGAATTGCACAGCATAAGTAATATACAATAATTTTTGAAATGAGGAAATTCTCCAATCACCCCAGAGCTGATGGTCAATCATATGCCTGAATATTCTTGTTACCTTCAAAGCATGTGGCAGGGGTAGATGTTATACAATCGTGGAGCATGGAAACAGACCCTTCGGTTCAACTAGTCCACACCAACTGTGTTCTGAAACTAAATTAGTCCCACTTGCCGGCATTTGGCCCATATCCTTTTAAATCGTTCCTATTCATGTACTTATCCAAATATCTTTCAAATGTTGTAACTCTACCTGCATCCACCACTTCCTCTGGCAGTCCATTATACAAAAAACAGTCTCTGTGTGAAAGCGCTGCCCCTCGTCTCCTTTTTAAAACTTTCTCCTTTCATCATAAAAATACACTCCCTAGCTTTGAATTCCCACCCGGGGAAAAATCCCTTGGTATTCACATTATCTATACCCCTCATGATTTTATAAATCTCAACTTCCTGTACTCCAGAGAGAAAAATTCCCAGCCTGTCCAGTCTCTCCTTATAACTCAAACCCTCCACTCCTGACAACATCCTGGTTAAACATTGCCTAACCCTCTCTAATTTAATAATATCCTTCCTATAGCAGGGTGACCAGAACTGGACACTGTATTCCAGAAGAAGCCTCACCAACATCCTGTACAACCTCAGCACAACATCCCAACTCCTATACTGAGGCAAGCGTGCTAAACGCCTTCTTAACCCCCCCGTCTAGATATGATGCAAATTTCAAAGAATTATATACCTGAACCCCTAGGTCTCTCTGTTCCACAATGCTACCAAGGCCCTACCATGAATTGTATAAACCCTCAAAAAATTGTATAAACCCTTATAGTTCAACAGGTTTATTTGGAAGCACTAGCGCTGCTCCTTCATCAGCTGGTTTTGAAGTAGCGCTCCAAAAGCTGGTGCTTCCAAATAAGCCTTTTGGACTATAACCTGGTGTTGTGTGATTCTTAACTTTGTCCATCCCAGTCCAACACCGGCATCTCCACTTCATGTATAAATCCTGCCCTTGTTAGTTTTAACAAAATGCAATACCTCACATTTATCCAAATTAAACTCCATCTGCCACCCTACAGCCCATTGACCCAATTGATCAAGGTCTGTTAATAATCTTAGATAACCTTCTTCACTGTTTTCACTATATTTTTGTTTCATCCAGAAACGTACTAACCGCGCCTCCTATGTCCCCATCCAAATTGACAAAATAATGAAAATGTTGAAAAAAAAGTGGATCCAGTACTGATCCCTATGAAACTCCACTGGTCATAGGCCTACAGCCCGAGAAACAAACCTCCACCACCACCCTGTCTCCTACCGTTAATCTAATTTTGTATCTAATTTGTGGGTAATGCATCCACCAAGTTCCTCTGATCAGTAAGGCACTCAAACCATAGTGTAAGTGACAGGAGGTTGATGGTTACAAGGATGGGGCTGCTGATGAGGTGCCCTGGGGTCCTGAAGAGAGAGCAATATGATGCCTGTCACCTGGCTCTCCCTCCTTTACAAATGACCTGATCTTCTAACAGGCAGTCAGGGTCTAACAACAAGGTCACTCCGGGGAGTCCACTTTTAAGACTTCCTATGTGGTAACTGCCAGTACTGCCACTGGTGCAATGAGGCCCATAATTGGACACTAATTGTTGGTTTGAGGGCCTCAATTGGCATTGAACCAGGAAAGCCAAACACA
Source organism: Chiloscyllium plagiosum (assembly GCF_004010195.1). Classification (NCBI taxonomy): domain Eukaryota; kingdom Metazoa; phylum Chordata; class Chondrichthyes; order Orectolobiformes; family Hemiscylliidae; genus Chiloscyllium; species Chiloscyllium plagiosum. The sequence continues at coordinate 80,696,512 of NC_057722.1, read as the reverse complement.
AGCAAGCTCTCTCAGACCGGGCTGAATCAGCTGGATACACTCTACCTGACTAAATGCCCCTGTCACCTTCAAATTCACATCAGAGGAGAACTGTTCATTCTTTCCATTGTGTGTAAGTATAAGGAAGCTGCTGTCCTTGTGTTTTTTTTGACTCCATCTATTCATTTGAATCATAATCTAGCCCATTGCGATTCGTTGTGTTCATAGAATCCCCCACAATATAGAAAGAGGCCTTTTGGCCCATCCAGTCCACACTGACTCCCTAAAGAGCATCCCTCCTAGACCCAGCTCCCCTCTCTATCTCCGTAACCCTGCATTTATAACAGCTAATTCACTTAGCCTACATATCCTTGGTCACTATAGCCAACTTAGTACAGCCAAACCACCTAACATACAGATTTCTGGACTATGGAAGTAACCACAGACACATGGACAAGGCGTAAACTCCACACAGTCATCCAAGCCTGGAATCAAACCCAGGTCCCTGGTGCTGTGAGGCAGCTGTGCTAACCACTGAGCCATCATGCTTTCCAGAGTGTCACCATGTTGTAAATTGCTTCACAGCCATGCTTTAGAGAGGGAGAAGCAACAGACATGTGCTGCCATGTTATTTGATACTGGAAAGTTGTAAAATTTATAATTGTCTTCCTTTTTATCCAAACAGGCCCACCAGGTGATCCAGGATTACCAGGGAATCCAGGCAATCCAGGGTTTCCTGGAGCTCTTGGGTCTACTGGTCCAATGGGTTTGCCAGGTAAGTTCAAGTTTTGGAACATGTGGATGGAGTGATGTATGTTTATAAAACTATTCTACTATATAAAACAACAAACCAAACAAATTCGCTGAAATAGTTTTATCCAGAAACAACTACCTTCCTGGACTGAGTGAGAGTTACAAAGTGCTTTTCTAATGGAAATTTTTAATCTGAAATGCAAATTAATTTGAACACGTAACCCATTGTAAATTCATTCTGCGGACAACCCAAAGCAGAATTAGGAACTGAAATATCCTGAGCCAAGAAATGGTGAATGAATGCTTTATCTTGGAAGAAGCTGCAGGTGAAGGGAATCCTCCAAAGGACTATAACAAACTTGTGGATGGGCCCTACAGAAGTAATTAGCCTGAATGTATAGCATGCACGATTATAAAACTTATTGTTAGCGGTGTTCGTTTCCTTCAAGCGTGTATATTTTTAATATATACGAAAGCTGTTTTGTCAAAAAACCATCAAATCTGCTTACTTAAAGAAAGATAATGTGGTTCTTATTGAATGTTAATGGTCCCTAACCAAATTGTAACAAAAGTACATGTGGGACATCCAAATCATATACAATATGGTGCCGTATGTGAATTTTTCTTCTGGTCATTTTGTCAGGTGACAAAGGAGAAAGAGGGTTTGCTGGACCACCAGGGTTTTCAGCTTCACCTGGTTCTGACGGTATCCCTGGCCTAAAGGGAGAGAAAGGAGAACCAAGCAGATTAGTATATGGCAACTCAGGCCGTCCAGGAGAAAAGGTAGATTAACTCTGAACCTTCGTTATTTACCTATTGGTCAATTTGATGACATGAAATTATTCATGTCATGAATCCAAAAATACATTGAAAAATAAAATATTGCAGATTCTGGTAATTTGAAATGTTGGAAGAAAATGTTTGAGATGCACAGCAGACCTGGCAGCATCTACTTCGGAAAAAATACAGGTCTGGATCTTTCTGCCTGGTTGAGAGCAGAGAGATAGAACATTTCCCATCTCTGCAAACCCAAACCAGGGATAAAGTGATCTAGAACTACATCTTTTCATTCCAAGGTGATGGGGCTCCTTGGGAGACAAGCCCGGGAACCCCAGAACAAGAGAGTAAGCTGCTGTATGCGAAGGTAGGCTATGTGGAGGTCCTGTCTGGTGCACCAGCATATTGTGAAGGTTAAATAAAAAGGACACCCAAAGTGGCCCTCCAGGCTGCACCCCTCATATCCTTTCCTCTACCCCTCATATCCTTCCCTCTACCTCTCCCAGGGATGGCATAGTGGCTCAGTGGTTAGCCCTGCTGCCTCACAGCACCAGGTACCCGGGTTTGATCCTTGCCTCGGGCAACTGTCAGTGTGGAGTTTGCACATTCTCCTCGTGTCTGCGTGGGTTTCCTCTGGGTGCTCCGGTTTCCTCCCACAATCCAAAGATGTGCAGGTCAGATGAATTGGCCATGGGAAATTGCCCATAGTGTTAGCTGCATTAGTCAGGTGTAAATATAGGGTACAGGAATGGGTCTAGGTGGGTTACTCTTTGGAGGGTCAGTGTGGACTTGTTGGGCCATACTGTAAGGAATCCATACTATAAGGAATCTAACCATCTAGCTCATTCCCAATGCTGTATCCATGCTTACCTTATGTTCCACCCATTCACATCCCCCTCACACCCTGTTTGACAACTATACCACATTGCCCACACCCCATAACCCAGCACATCCTCTGTCAGCCTATTCCGCTCACCTACATACCAACTCATTTCCATGTCCCTCTAATAGCTTTGTGACAACCTATATACCCTGCTCACCACCCAGTGTCTTTCCCTCTCCATGTAAACTGACATAGTATTCATCATGGACAGCCCGCAAGAACCATACAGAGGTAGCTTTATTTTACATGTCTACTATGCCACTCCTTGTAAAAAACAACACATTGACTTTTTAAATTTCTTTAACTAATCTCTTATGAAGACAAACATTTCTATAAGCAGTGCAGCTATCAATCAAACTGCTCACTTAACATTAGGCATCCCGTTGTGAAAATGATAAGCTGAGGAATCAGTCATACAGCATAAATCCAATAATGATAGACCTCAGTTTTATATCTACAGATTGTGAAACAGTCAGCACTGATTTTTTTAATTCTAAAATTTGTTTTAAATGGTAAGCTCACCGGATTTAAACTTTTCATCATTTATAACAATGATTTGGATGTGAACATAGGCGGTATAGTTAGTAAATTTGCAGATGACACCAAAATTGAAGGTGTAGTGGACAGCGAAGAAGGTTACCTCGGATTTCAAGGGGATCTTGATCAAGTGGGCCAATGGGCTGAGGCGTGGCAGATGGATTTTAATTTAAATAAATGTGAGGTGCTGCATTTTGGGAAAGCAAATCAGGGCAGGACTTATACAGTTATTGGTAAGGTCCTAGGGAGTGTTGCTGAACAAAAGGACCTTAGAGTGCAGATTCATAGCTCCTTGAAAGTAGAGTTGCAGGTAGATAGGTGTTGAAGAAAGTCTCGAGGGGCAGACCTTGAACACTGCCAAGAGTGTGGTGCTGGAAAAACACAGCAACGCAGGCAGCATCTGAGAAGCAGGAAAATCAACATTTCGGGCAAAAGCCCTTCTTCATTCCTGACGAAGGGCTTTTGCCCGAAACGTCAATTTTCCTGCTCCTCGGATGCTGCCCGACCTGCTGTGCTTTCCAGCACCACTCTAATCTTACCTCTAATCTCCAGCATCTGCAGTCCTCACTTTTGCCCTCATCAGGACCTTGAGCATTAACCTTGTGCAATGCATCACGGGGAGACCACCATCCTACGTATGGCTTGGCAGAACTCCAAAGTACAGCAGAAAGTTACAAGGTTATATGGAAAACAAGACATGGCCCGAAACACAGGCTGACCATTAATTACAATGTGTCAGATGGTCCAAGGTGATACTGAATCAGGGGTCAGCTGTCAGGGTCAGCCCTAAAAGATGCTACATGTTCTTCAAATAAACAGGACTGAAAGTTATCACTTAACATGCTATTTACAGAGATTTGTGACCAATGCAGGACAGATGTCCTTAATTAGAGGGACAGCACACATTGGTAATATATTGTAGAGAGAGAGAAGCTAATTGACGCATCCCTTAAGATTATCTGACAAATACGGTGCACCACGGAAGGGAGCAATTTTATAAGACATGGCGGTCTTTCTAAATTATATAGACAAGGACCTGTCGGCGATATTGATTAGGGCCTTTATATAGCCACAGGGGTGTATATGGTGGTCCAAGAATCCCGAGGGAAGGAGGCCTAGTAAATACAGGTATAATAACTGTGGCTCCGGTTGACCAGAGCTTTGGTGGAGGTGTGGAGTAATGTAATGTAGTGCAATGTAATGTAATTTAATTTAATGCTGTTTTATTTAATTTGAGTTTATTATAATTTGGGTTAAGTTAAATAAATAGGAGACAACTGTATCTTGACGAGTAGCAGGCAGTTTATGGTTAAGTTTACTGTAACGTAATAGTACAATATTCTTTCTACTTTTCTGTATTTGGGTACCTTTATAACTTTTCGGTTTGGTTTTGGAAAAGACTGAAAAATTTTTCAGTAAATATATACATAAAAAAAGGCTGTCCCGTGGAGGTTAAATCTTCTGTGTTCCCAAAAGGCTCCGTAATCGTGGGCCACAACAAAAGCATATGAGAATCAGTGAATGGTTTTGCAGATTTTCCTGTCAATCCTCACGTTAGCTCCAAGGCAGCAAGAAGGACACTTCACTCCTCAGTGGCCATATCTCCACAGTTAAAGTAAGGGCCTGCCATTTGTCCCTGGGGGACTTCACTATCTTGGTCCCAGTGCCAAAGGTGTAGTACTGGAGCCTGCTTGTCCCCATTTCCAGGGTCCTGCAGAGAAAGAGTTGCTCAGCAGTGATTGCTGGGTGGGCATCTGAGATAGGTTTCACCTCCAGTGGGTATGCTGGTCTCAATCACCCTCTCCAGAGTTGGCACACAGAGTATTGGGATCGCAAGGTCGCTGGACATATTCAGTTTTACCTGTAATATGAGTCTTGTTCTGGCCACCCCAGTAGAGGATCACTGCTCACCTCATTTGCAACTGGAAATTCTGAGACTAGTTCATATTGTTTGTCTGGATCATGTTGGCAACACCAGAAGGAATACATTTCAAAAGCATAGCATTAAACAAAGGTGAGGCAGCTTCTCGAATGAAGACTAGATCGCCTGCAAATATTCCATAACAAGTAACAAACTGCTCCCAATAATCACCTTCTGACACCCAAAATTTGGGATTGCAGTTCAGTACATCACTAATATTTACAGGTTGTTGTAAGGCTCATTCGAATGACTGGATTAAGTGGTCCGCCTAGTCAACATTGTCAGGGAATTTCCTTCAAGTCCCTAGGACAGACCCTAGGAGTGGCATTATACATCTGTATTGTCCTTCGGACATATTGACCAAATTGGGCCAGTTTCCCCTTGTGGTCAGGGACTTGGTTCATTAACATTACTCTGCTTTCTGAGAGAGCTCCTGGTTAAGGATGGCTCAGGCTGCTCACCCCCATGAAGTTGGCTATGAAGCTGGTTACTGATATGGGCGGCACAGTGGCACAGTGGTTAGCACTGCTGCCTCACAGCGCCAGAGACCCGGGTGCAATTCCCGTTAGGGCAACTGACTGTGTGGAGTTTGCACATTCTCCCCGTGTCTGCGTGGGTTTCCTCCGGGCGCTCCGGTTTCCTCCCACAGTCCAAATATTTGCAGGTTAGGTGAATTGGCCATGCTAAATTGCCCGTAGTGTAAGGTGAAAGGGTAAATGTAGGGGAATGGGTCTAGGTGGGTTGCTCTTCGGAGGGTCGGTGTGGACTTGTTGGGCCGAAGGGCCTGTTTCCACACTGTAAGTAATCTAATCTAATCTGTCAGGGACACTTCATCTTCAGAGTAAGGGAGGTTTATGACTGGGGACTATCAGGAGATGTTAGGGGCTCAGTGGGTATCCTGGAATAAAGTCCCTATCCCTCATCCCTATCAGTGTCATCCCCATCCTTAAATAGTGTCAGTGTGCCAGACATAGGCTCAGGATCCCAAGCAGAACTTAGATTCTTTTACAGCACTTTTGCTTCAACTCCATCTTTTTTACACTTTCCATTACATCGCCTACTTCTAATGCCAGTTGTATGTATAATGCTCAATTTGTTTCATGGGATGGTCCAGGTGAACATTAATTAATGCAGCCATGCTTTCAACTAACCATCAGACAATGACACAGATCACTAACAATGTATAAAGGTATGAAAACCGATCGATCATGCCAATAATCCAGATTTTGTAACTCAGGACAAATAGAAATGGTTTCAAAAATATTGACTAATGTAACCATACCATTAACAAGAGATGGAAACTGAACAAGTGACTAAAACATTTAATTGTTAATTAATCAGAACAAACAGATTTTAAAGTCACAAAAATGATTCAAATCTGCTTAGTGTTGCAGACATGATCAGGATTGTTCTATGATGTGCATATCGCACTCAGCTTATCAAATCACAAGTTTTTTTTCCTTTTGACTATGTGTTTTGTCTAGAGGCTTCAATATAAAAATGGAAATCCAGTCATTCAAAACCCAATTTTACAATATAAAATGTGCACAGTTTCCAACCCTGTAATCCATTATAATTACCCGGTCCTAGACTGTCAATTTAAATCTCAGATTTGGTTCTTTAAGTGGTTCTGATCAGTCATTGCTCATTTATAACATTATAGGCTGTGAAATGATTGCAGCTGCATTAATAACGTCTTCTCTACTAACATGGTAATAAAATACTTCTTATGCACAAATGATGACCTAATCCAAAGACACGGGTATGAATAACAGCACCTTAACTTTTGTTACATGATTTTTTTTCTCACAAAATAATGCTGAACTGGAAATTCAACTCTCAGTGACGAAGGAAAACTGATATAGAACAAAGCTACGTCTGGCAATCTGTACGTACAAACGAGATGCAGCAGTCTCAAAATTATGTGGAAACAAACAAGTCCGAAACAAAAATTAATTCTGCTAGTATCATTTTCTGAAAACAATATTTTGTGGCACGGGGCAGCATGGTGGCTCAGTGGTTAGCACTGCTGCTTCTCAGCACCAGGGACCCAAGTTCGATTCCAGCCTCAGGCAACTGTCTGTGTGGTTTGCACATTCTCCCTGTGTCTGCGTGGGTTTCCTCCAGGTGCTCCAGTTTCTTCCTAATGCTGCCTGCCTTGCTGTGTCCCTCTCCCTCCTAATGCTGCCTGCCTTGCTGTGTCCCTCTCCCTCCTGATTCTGCCTGCTTTCTGTGTTTTCTCTCCCTCCTGATTCTGCCTGCCTTGCTGTGTTTCTCTCCCTCCTGATGCCACCTGCCTTGCTGTGTCCATCTCCCTCCTAATCCTGCCTGCCTTGCTGTGTTCCTCCCCCTCCTGATGCTGCCCTCCTGATACTGCCGGCCTTGCTGTGTCCCTCTCCCTCCTGATGCTGCCTGCCTTGCTGTGTTCCTCTCCCTCCTGATGCTGCCTGCCTTGCTGTGTTCCTCTCCCTCCTGATGCTGCCTGCCTTGCTGTGTTCCTCTCCCTCCTGATGCTGCCTGCCTTGCTGTGTTCCTCTCCCTCCTGATGCTGCCTGCCTTGCTGTGTTCCTCTCCCTCCTGATGCTGCCTGCCTTGCTGTGTTCCTCTCCCTCCTAATGCTGCCTGCCTTGCTGTGTCCCTCTCTCTCCTGATACTGCCGGCCTTGCTGTGTCCCTCTCCCTCCTGATGCTGCCTGCCTTGCTGTGTTCCTCTCCCTCCTGATGCTGCCTGCCTTGCTGTGTCCCTCTCCCTCCTGATGCTGCCTGCCTTGCTGTGTTCCTCTCCCTCCTAATGCTGATGCTGATGGTGAATTGTCTAAGCTAAATTGCCCATAATGCTCAGGGATGTATAGGTTAGGTGCATATGTCAGGAGTAAATGTAGGGGAATGGGTCTGGGTGGGTTACTCTTCGGAAGGTTGGTGTGGGCTAGTTGGGCCGAAGGGCCTGTTTCCACACAGTAGGGATTCTAAATATAAAATATTGTTTGTTTGGGATATTTAGATCCATCGTTATGCTTCGTGTTTTACAATTTTTTAATTAAATTATGTGAAGTTCACTGTAATTTCTTCACTTAATGAGCAAATGTTAAAGTCTGAGGCGATTGCCCTCAATATTAGGTTTAGATTATTTTTAAGAAATGAGCAGACATCTATGCTGCCTGTCTTGCTGTGTTTCTCTCCCTCCTGAACAGAATCATTCTGCACCTGAGGCCAGGAGTTACAGTGCTGCTGCCTTTACTGCCTTTAGTCAAGCCTTTAATTAGTCTGACACCTGGGGATGAAATTGACAGGAGCTTGAAATTATAGTGGAGTTGAGAGTAGGTTTATACTGGTGTCAGTGTAAAAATCTAAGGAAAAGACTTCTTTTTAAGATTGTAATGTTGTCTTCTGTCATACTAAACTGATTTGAATTTCATGAAAACATAAAAATATGACTAGTTAGCAATTGACAGTAGTGCAGTCATGATCTGTGAGAACATTCCCGGATCTTGACCTCCAGGGAACAAAACACAAACATTCAGTCACCAACGAGCAAAAGTGCATTCAAACCAGACCACAAAGAGTTAACCGCTCTGCAAGCTTCAGTGACTCAATGCTGAGAGGATCTATATCTCTCTCTCTCTCTGGCAAATTTTCCCTATTCCAGTTTTTAGTTTCTGTTGATGCTGTGCATGTAAGGGTAATGAAACATTCACATTCCAGAACAGACAAAATTAGAGAGTTTCAATTCTAACAATATTTTCAAGCCAAATTGTCCATGTCTCTACATTAGTCCGTGATGCAGGGGGAAGTACAATGGAGTCTTTAATGATTGTCCAATGTGTCCCATAGGCTAAATTCATTAAAGTCTGGACATCCTGAAGCAAGCAACTATAAATACTGCAGATTTGTACTAGCCAATTAAAAATGTTAGGCACTAGAGTGGATTAGGGGCGTCTTGAAGAATGCCGTGGATCTCAGGGCTTATCAAGGGGGGTTTCACCCATTATAATCCTGGGGCAAGCAAGTTCTTTTTTACCAATCTCTGTAAATCGTGAGATGCTTTCACCAACACGTGCCATCCGGACACTAGGACCCTGTTGAGTATTTGCACTAGTAACTTGTGGCCAAGTAGCGTGAACTGTAACACTGTTTCTAACTAAGCATTCTGTCCCTGGCCAGCTTTCCTCCCATTTGGGAAGCGACGACAATCCCCTCTGGGATGGTAACTGTGGGGGACTTAGGGGAATAGGGCACCATACGATTGGAGGGTTTTGGAAGAGTTCCCAGGACGCTGACCACGATTGAAACTGTAGGGGGTTGATGGCTCTTAGCCACTTCCTTAAACTCAACAAGGGAATCTCCTACCTTAAGTGTTGCTTTTCACATGCTTACCCTGGCATTTCAGCACCTCCTCTGAGGGGATAAAAGGATGGGCTTCAGCGTGCACAGCAGGATAAGATTGCCTTGTCGCCTGGGCCAGCACTTCAGTCTTACTTGTAAAATGATTCAATCCCATCCTCACATCCCAGGTCTCATACGCAGAACAGTCACTTACAGGCAAACATCCTGCCCCTCGGATGCTGCCTGACCTGCTGTGCTTTTCCAGCACCACTCTAATCGAGACTCTGGTTTCCAGCATCTACAGGCAAACAAAGACAAACAACAAAATAAACCAGCAAGACAAAACACTGGCACCAGGGTCAATTCCTCAAGGCCTCCCCAAGCCCGGCAATCAGCCGAGTTCGCAATTCTAAATAGTTAGATCTGTCCATCTTTTGCCTTGCCTCAGGGGATCAGCCTGCAGGCACAGGTCAGGATCACACACTTAACCAACTGTAGTAATTTTGATTAGGCGCACATATTTACTCATAAACCAATTTAAAGTGTTGAAGGCACTAATTCAGGTCCATGCAAGACCCTGTAATGAAGGGGATCCTGAAACCCCTGCCATTATTACACAATGCATCATGGGGACACCACCATCTTAAGTATGGCTTGGCAGAACTCCGAAGTACAGCAGAAAGTTAGAAGATTATATAGAAAACAAGACATGGGCTGAAACACAGGCTGACCATTAATTACAATGTGTCAAGATGGTCCGAGGAGGTAGTGAATCAGGAATCAGCCCTAAAAGATTCTACATGTTCTACAAGTAACCAGGACTGAAAGCTATCACCTAACACACTATTTACAGAGATCCGTGACAAATGCAGGACAGATACCCTTAATTAGAGGAACAACACACATTGGCAATATATCGTAGAGAGGGAGAAGCTAATTGACAAGAGGAGGTGCCTTTGAGCAATTAAGCTACACACACCAGCAATGTATCACAGTGAGAGAGGAACTACGCTATGTGTGAAACAGCCTCCCATAGCTACATGCCAAATACTATTGATCTGCTGGGTGAGGGGAACTTCCACAAAATAGTCCCTTAATCAGGATGGAAGCCTTGTCCAGAAAAATAACTTCCGCAATAGGATAGCGAAGAAGGCATTTTGTATGCTTTCCTTTGTTGGTCAGAGCATTGAGTATAGGAGTTGGGGGTCTCATGTTGAGAACATTGGTTAGACAATGTTTGGAATATTGCATGACTTCTGGTTGTCTTTCTATTGGAAGTATGTTGTGAAACTTGAAACGGTTCAGAAAAGGTTTACAAGGAAGTGGCCAGGGTTGGAGGTTTTGTAGCTCAGGTTGAGGTTTTGGATATAGGTTTGCTCGCTGAGGTTCATTTCCAGACATTTCATCACCCTACTAGGTAACATTTTCAATGGTGAAAATGTGTTGCTGGAAAAGTGCAGCAGGTCAGGCAGCATCCAAGGAACAGGAGAATCGACGTTTCGGGCATAAGCCCTTCTTCAGGAATGAGGAAAGTTTGTCCAGCAGGCTAAGATAAAAGGTAGGGAGGAGAGACTTGGGGGAGGGGCTTCGGAAATGTGATAGGTGGAAAGAGGTCAAGGTGAGGGTGATAGGTCAGACTGGGGTGGGGGCGGAGAGGTC
>NC_057722.1:80677982-80684410 GCF_004010195.1 Chiloscyllium plagiosum | reverse complement strand
TTCCTGAAGAAGGGCTTATGCCCGAAATGTCGATTCTCCTGTTCCCTGGATGCTGCCTGACCTGCTGCGCTTTTCCAGCAACACATTTTCAGCTCTGATCTCCAGCATCTGCAGACCTCACTTTCTCCTCAACATCTTCAATGGGCCTCAGGCGAAGCACTGCTGAAAATTCCTGCTTTCTATTTATATGTTTGGGTTTCTTTGTTTGTTTATATGTTTGGGTTTGGGTTAGTGGTGTCAATTCCTATGGTAATGTTATTTCCTGTGGTGAAGTCACTTCCTGCTCCTTTTCTCAGGGGGTGGTAGATGGGGTCTAACTCAATGTGTTTGTTGATAGAGTTCTGGAAAAGGAACAGGAAGTGACTTCACCACAGGAAATGACATCACCAACCCAAAGAAACCCAAATATATAAATAGAAAGCAGGAATTTTCAGCAGTGCTTCGCCTGAGGCCCACTAAAGATGTTACCTAGTAGGGTGGTGAAACATCTGGAAATGAACCTTCAAGCTCAGCGAGCAGGTGTGGAGGATTTGAGCTATTGGGAGAGGCTGAATAGGCTGGTGATGTTTTTCCTGGAGCATCAGAGGCTGAAGGGTGACCTTATAGAAGTTTATAAAATCATGAGGGGTATGCATAAGTTAGACAGACAAGGCTTTTTCCCGGGGGTGGAGGAGTCTAGAACTAGAGGACATAGGTTCAGGGTGAGGGGGGAAAGATTTAAAAGGGACCCAAAGGCAACTGTTTCACACAGAGGGTGGTACTTGTATGGAATGAGCTGCCAGAGGAAGTGGTGGAGGCTGGTACAATTACAGCATTTTAATGGCACCTAGATGAATATATGAATAGGAAGGGCTAAAAGGATGTGGGCCAAGTCCTGGCAAATGGGACTAGTTTGGATTGGGATATCTGTTTGGCATGGACGAGTTGGACCGAAGGGTCTGTTTCCAGGCTGAACATCTCTATGACTCTGTAACTTCACAGTCTAAAAGGGCTTATGCATTTTTACACACGAGCATGCCTAAACGGTACCTGACCGATCCCAATCTGGGTACTTTGCATCTCTTCGTTATGATACAGTATCTCTCTCAAAGACGAACTCCACCTCTTCCAAAGATGTGTCCCATGTCCCCCAAAGGTATCCCAAGATCATATACAAAGGGGTATTCTGGTTAACCAAAGAAATGTACAATAAAAGACCTGCTCTGATCTGTACTCCTTCGCACATTTTGGGTTCCACACCAAAAGGATGACAACATTTTTTTCACCGGGGGTAGCTCTCATTTAACCTGTCTCCATGAATCGGGCATCTACATACTCAAGCCCACCCTCCATCTTGTCCTCATGAAACCAGGTATTAGCCTGTTCAGAGGCAGGACTCGAGATATATGCCAGGAAGTCCAGCTGTAGTTACATATCAAGTCACTTATCTATCAACAGAACTGCTGTTTTTAAGTAACATGAACACACTTTAGGAATCTAGATCAGTGTTCCCTCATCGCAGAACACCCATTTTTCCATTAAACAATAAGAACAGTGCAATCTATGAATCAAACACAAGAACAGCAGGACCAACTTAACACGCAAATTTCTGAACAAAGAGCGATGATTTGTAAAACGATATCTACAAGTCAATAAGTTATCTTGTACTTTGACCCTCATATATTCTAGGGTAATCAAGGTCCTTCGGCCCCTAAAGGACAACCTGGTACTCCTGGATCTCGAGGTAAACCAGGAACTGACGGTCCTCCTGGGAACCCTGGTGAGAAAGGTGACCAGGGCCAATCAGGTTATCCAGGTATTACGTCTTCAATTGTTTCAACCATCTCCAAAATAAACATGGAGGGCTGCACTGGTGAAAAGCCTAAGTACATCTTCGATGACTAAGATAGAAAAAAGGAACAAAGAAAATTACAACACAGGAACAGGCCCTTCGGCCCTCCAAGCCTGTGCCGATTCAGATCCTCTATCTACACCTGTCTCGTATTTTCTAAGGATTGGGATCCCTCTGCTCCCTGCCCGTTCATGTATCTGTCGAGATACATCTGAAATGAACGCTGTCCTTACCGCCTCTACCACTTCCGCTGGTAACGCATTACAGGCACCCACCACCCTCTGCATAAAGAACTTTCCACCCATATCTCCCCTAAACCTTTCCCCTCTCACTTTGAACTCATGACCCCGAGTAATTGAGTCTCCCACTCTGGGAAGAAGCTTCTTGCTATCCACCCTGTCTGTATCTCTCATGAATTTGTCGACCTCAATCAGGTCCTCCCTCAACCTCCATCTTTCTAATGAAAATAATTCTAATCTATTCAACATCTCTTCATAGCTAGTGCTCTCCATACCAATCAACATCCTGGTAAACCTCCTCTGCACCTTCTCCAAAGCATCCACATCCTTTTGGTAATGTGGCAACCAGAACTGTACGCAGTATTCCAAATGCAGCCGAACCAAAGTCCTATACAACTGTAACATGACCTGCCAACCCTTGTACTCACTACCCTGTCCAGTGAACAAAAGCATGCCGTATTCCTTCTTGACCACTTTACTGACCTGTGTTGCCATCTTCAGGGAACAATGGACCTAAACATCCAGATCTCTCTTGTACATCAATTTTCCCCAGGACTTTTCCATTTACTGTCTGGTTCGCTCTTGAATTGGATCTTCCAAAATGCATCACCTTGTATTTGCCCAGATTGCACTCCTTCTGCCATTTCTCTGCCCCTCTCCCCAATCTATTTATATTCTGCTGTACTCTCTGACAGTCCGCTTCACTATCTGCTACTCCATCAATCTTAGTGTCATCTGCAAACTTGCTAATCAGGCAACCGATAGCTTCCTCCAAATCATTTACATATATATATATCTTATATATCACAAATAACAGTGGTCCCAGCACGGATCCCTGTGGAACACCACTGGTCACAGGTCTCCATTTTGACAAACTCCCTTCCACTACTACTCTCTGTCTCCTGTTGCCCAGCCAGTTCTCTATCAATCTAGATACAACACCCTGGACTCCATGCGACTTCACCTTCTCCATCAGCCTACCATGGGGAACCTTAGCAAACACCTTACTAAAGTCCATGTATATGACATCTAGAGCCTTTCCCGCATTAATCAACTTTGACACATCCTCAAAGAATTCTATTAAGTTTGTAAGACATAACCTTCCCCGCACAAAACCAAGCTGCCCACTACTGATAAGCCCAAAAGATGATAGTTTATTATTCCTGCTGGTTCTTTTCAGCCTTTAACGCCACTGATAATCATCGAACATCTAATCCTCTGGCTTCATTTGTATCTGTCCCAGCCCTGGCCATACAAATCTATTAATGGGTTTTTCCACTCTTCCCCGACAGTTATCTCTGGCATCACGTAGCCCGGAATTCCTAATGGTTCTATCCATTCATCATTCAAATGCTGCCACCTCAGTGATATAATGTGTTATATAGGTTATAATGTGTGATATAATGTGTTAGAAACCCAGAATCAAGCTTTATGGGCATGTTTTGATGTACATTCACCGCTTCTGTCTCTTATTTTGATTAGAGAACTACTGATCAATTCTGCAGTTGCTTGATCCACTATCAAGTGTTAAACAATTTATAATTTCTTCCCATTTACTACAAGCTTAAATTATCCTTCCTCCTGTTTCATCATGCAAGCTTTTTATTTAATATTCTATCAACCAGTTTGATTGCCACTTTAGTCTAAATTGAGTTAAGCAGAACCGTGACAAGCTGCATAATCCAGAAATAATTTTCCTTCCCTTGTCACACATTATTGAAGTCATTTTCCCTCATTGCTAAAATTTTAATCCATAGATATTTCTCCTCAAAAATAAACTTTTCTAGTTTTATCCAAGTTGACCACTCTGCCTTCTCAAAATTACAACCTATTCAGCAAGCCAATTCCTATTCTTATTCTCTCTGGACTTTTATTACCATTCCACTCTTGACTGTTCGATTGAGTCATTTACCATTCCCAATAAATTTCCAGATTTTCACTATGTCACTTCATCATCATTTAGGTAATTTCCTTTAGTTCCCTATCATATCAACATTGACTCTCCTGATAATGATCTATTCTGTTTCCACCATTCTGACTTGTTTTCATTGTCACTTACTCCTCATTCTACAAGCAATCTATCTTCTAGTGCTCCCTGACAAAATGTATCCAGCTTAGTTACTCCCTCCCTGACTTCTAATACCTTTATTTGGTTTCCTTTAGTTTATGTTGCCACATTCCCAAATTATCAGCTCTTCTCTCCCAGTGTTTTTCTTCAGCTTCCTTTGAATTAAATGAATGATTACAAACATAAGTTGCAGCAGAAAGTGTGCTAGAAATTGTTCATTAAGCTAGTGCAAAATGTCTGTATTGTTCAACAATTGAACCCAGCCTTTTACTTCTTATGTGCCTTTGAATGTTGAAATGTAGGTCCTGCAGGCTGTAAAGGCAGTGAAGGACTTGTTGGGAAACGAGGCTTACCAGGAAGTCAAGGTGTCCCAGGAACCCCAGGTAAGATCCTTCTGTCCTTTACAGTCATTTAGCTAAAATATACACTGGAATAGAAAATTCTTGGAAGCTAGTCCCTGTTGCACTGGCATTACCTTCCTGGAGGAATACACTGTTGACATGTGTAAATGGAATTTTTACCATAATTCCAGTAAAGTAGCATAAGTGGAGATGGGCAATTTACAGCATTTCCCATCTTCAATCTGTGCAACTGTTTGGAGACTTAAGGCCCAGCTTGATAACCTTTGTACAGTAATGGATTGCTTTGTACAATTTCATAAACTAAATAAAAGTTTTTGGTTTAGGGTTGATTTGTATAATTTAGTGTTCCAATATAAAGCTCAAAGCAAGAAGAGCACATACAGGGAATTCCAGTCTGGAGGACAGCACTTCCAAGTAGCAACAATTTTCCTTCAGCTAAAGCAGGAATTATGCTCATTATTGTGGAGTATATTTTACTAATGAAATTATTAACTACAGGAATTCAGAATGAGAACAACAGTGAACCTGTCAGTACTCAGCTTTATAATGGAAGAAATCTGACAGCATTTCAGAACATAGAACATTACAGCGCAGTACAGGCCCTTCAGCCCTCGATGTTGCACTGACCTGTGAAAATGATCTGATGCCCATCTAACCTACACCGTTCCATTATTGTCCT
Source organism: Chiloscyllium plagiosum (assembly GCF_004010195.1). Lineage (NCBI taxonomy): Eukaryota > Metazoa > Chordata > Chondrichthyes > Orectolobiformes > Hemiscylliidae > Chiloscyllium > Chiloscyllium plagiosum. Next base: position 80,679,231 of record NC_057722.1, on the reverse strand, counting down.
TATGTACATCCAATGCCCACTTAAATACCCTTAATGTCGGCAAGGCACTGGTACAAGCAGGCTGTTCCATGCCCCTACTACACTTTGAGTAAAGAAACTACCCCTAATCTCTGTCCTAAATCTATTACCCCTCAATTTAAAACTACGTCCCCTTATGCTAGCCATCACCATCCGAGAAGAAAGGTTCTTACTGTCCACCCTATATAACCCTCTGAATATCTCATACATCTCAAGTAAGTCACCTCTTAACCTTCTTCTCTCTAACAAAAACAGCCAGTTCCCTCAGCCTTTCCTCGTAAGACCTTCCTTACATACCAGTCAACATCCTAATAAATCTCCTTTGAACCCTTTCCAAAGCTTCCACATCCTTCCTATAATGTGGTGACCAGAACTGCACGCAATATTCCAGGTACAGCCTTACCAGTACCTTGTACAGCTGAAGCATGACCTCGTGGCTTTGAAACTCAATCCCCCACCAATAAACGCCAATACACCATATGCCTTCTTAACAACCCTATCAATCTGGGTGGCAACTTTCAGGGATTTATGCACCAAGACACAGAGATCTCTCTGTTCATCCACACTGCCAAGAATCTTACCATCAGCCCAGTACTCTGCATTCCTATTATGTCTTCCAAATGAACTACCTCTCACTTTGGAGACGCCAGTGTTGGACTGGGGTGGACAAAGTTAAAAATCACACAACGCCAGGTTATTGTCCAACAGGCTTATTTGGAAGCACGAGCTTTCAGAGCGCTGCTCCTTCATCAGGTGGTTGTGGAGAATAAGATTGTAAGACTCAGAATTTATAGCAAAAGTTTACAGTGTGATATAACTTAACAACTTAACAAGAAACTTGACAAACAATCTAGGTCTTTTCCAATATATAATTTCAGTTTGTGAAGAGGCCTTGAAGTCAAAACAAAGTTGTTCAGCCTCTGTGGTATCACAAACTGTATAGCTTTAACAACTATTGGTGACTCTTGAAACATTCTAACATTTCCACAAGGTTAATTCAGATAACTGCGAAGTGCTGCATTTTGGGAAAGCAAATCTTAGCAGGACTTATACACTTAATGGTAAGGTCCTAGGGAGTGTTGCTGAACAAAGAGACCTTGGAGTGCAGGTTCATAGTTCCTTGAATGTGGAGTCACAGGTAGATAGGATAGTGAAGAAGGCATTTGGTATGCTTTCCTTTATTGGTCAGAGTATTGAGTACAGGAGTTGGGAGGTCATGTTGCGGCTGTAC
>NC_057722.1:80645921-80677740 GCF_004010195.1 Chiloscyllium plagiosum | reverse complement strand
AGCTGCCAGAGGAAGTGGTGGAGGCTGGTACAATTGCAACATTTAAGAGACATTTGGATGGGCATATGAATAGGAAGGGTTTGGAGGGATATGGGCCGGGCGCTGCAGGTGGGACTAGATTGGGTTGGGATATCTGGCCGGCATGGACGGTTTGGACCGAAGGGTCTGTTTCCATGCTGTACATCTCTATGACTCTATGACTCTAAGAGTGTGTGTCCTAACCTCACACCTTTAATACATTGTCTGAGCTGAGATGTCACTTTTTTTTATGAAACCTTAAGTTATCTCAAGTATGTGACTTAAAAGAAGTTCTAGTATTCACACATTAATGAACCAAAACTTGCAACCCATTCGAAAAGGTAAAGGACATAACAGCAATCTAGATTTGTTCAATATATTGTTTTAATTGCATGACACTGTGATCTTGTTATAAATTCTATGTCTTATGATCCTGCCCCACTAGTTACCTGTTGAAGGAGCAGTGATCTGAAAGCTAGTACTGTTTGGACTATAAATCTGTTTGGACTATTACCTGGTATTGTGTGATTTTTAACTTTGTCCACCCCAGTCCAACACTGGCACCTCCACATCATAACATTTCCACACAACAGCAACTTATCAGAAACAACTTACATGAAAAAACATTACAATCTCTTTTGGACAGAGGTAAAGGGATCCTTCCTGCTTCTGAATTCATATACAGCTGTGAAATACTATGTGGTGGCAACACTGAAGTGCTTGTGGCAAATTAATGTTGCAGGTACCTTGACATCACTATCTGGCTCTCTCCATTCTTTGATGCCATCCACAAAGCCCAAGAGACGATACTGATGGAATACTAATAAACCTCAATTATCCGAAGGACACGGCAGGGAGTATTTCATTCAGTTAATTGAATTCCGGATAATCGAATGTTGGTAACATATAGTTAGCCAAGCATTGGGACCTTGCAATCTTGTTTGGATAATCTGAAATTTGGTTAATTGAATGCCGGATAATCGAGGTTCCTCTGTACTCCCCACTTGCCGTGATGGGTGCAGATCCAACCATACTCAAGAAATTTGACACCATCAAGGGCAAAGCATTTTACCTATTTGGCACCACATCCACAAGTACCCACTCCCTGAACCACCAATGCTCAGTAGCAGCACTGTATACTATTTTCAAGATGCACTGCAGAAATTCAAAGATCCTTAGACAGCACCTACCAGCCCCAACCATTTCTATTTAGGACAAGGGCAACAGAAACATGAGAACACCACCACATGCAGGTTCCCCTCTAATCCACTCACCATCCTGATTTGGTAATATATCACCATTCCTTCAGTTATGCTGAGACAAAATATCGAATCCTTTCCCTCAGGATATTGAGGGTCAACCTAGAGCTGGTGGACTGCAGCAGCCCACCACCATCTTTTCAATGTCAATCAGGGACAGGCAACAAAAGCTGGCCAGCCAGCAAGCCCCATGTTCCACAAGTGAATAACAAAAGTACAATTCTTTAGTTTCACACAATTCAAGGCGTTAGCAACATCAATCTGGTTGTTAGTTGTAATGTATGAAGGTAAAAGTAAGTGTACTCAAATTAAATGTTTCTTATTGCTTTTTTACCCAGCTCTCACACCATTGAAAGTAATTTTGTTCTTTTTATTTCTTGTTCAAAGTTTTTATTCTTATTTTTGATATCCCAAATCCAATTAGGAATGCCAGGACGCCCTGGTCCACCAGGATTAACAGGTGCAAAGGGCAGGCAAGGACTTGATGGCATTCCAGGACCTCATGGACTGAAGGGAGATCCAGGTGAGCCAATCTGCAAAAGGAGTTTGAATTCATCTTCAATAACATTTCCTTTCAAATGTCAAGTTTATTAGCTGGATGCTCGATAAACATTACTGGTAGATTACATTGAAAAAGCACACAAATTTCTTAGAGTTCAACAGGGTAAGTGCAGGAAGGATGTTTCATCTGGCTAGTAGATTGGGGTTGGAGGAGGTGGCTAGGCAAGGAGACACAGTCTCAAACTTCCAGTCAGTCATTTAGACCTGAGATGAGAAAGAATTTCTTCACTCAGAGTGTGGTAAATTGTTGGAATTATCTACCCCCTCCAAAGGCTGTAGAGACTCCGTCATTAAATTTAAGATAGCAATCAATAGATTTCTAGATAATCAAGACATCAAGGGACATGGCAAAACTGTAGGAAAATGACATGAAAGTAGAATATCAGCCATTGTCTAGTAGAGTGATGGACGAGGTTTGAAAGGGCACCACCACTGCTCTACAAGAAGGCACTTTAATTTTAGTTCAAGCTAAATACAAATATTTCTTCTCACCTGCAGGTTTACCTGGAAGAGGACATAAAGGCCAACCAGGCCCATATGGACAATCAGGTCAGATTAACATGTACATGTGAAAATTGCAATTTAGCTGGATAACACGTTAGTGACAAAACTCCTCACACTAGGAGTGCAAATTAAGAAATTATAAGCCTAAGGTCTATGATATTTGCATCCACAGATTTCAATTATTGACATGCTGTCAGTAAAGAAAGAATGCTTGCTGTCATTGCTTGTGTGTAAAATTGTTCTTTATGTGTGAAATGACTGCACAGACGCTGGTATCCATTCACCCAAACACCCTTAATTTACATGTTCACATTACATGGGCTCTGACCAGCTAGCTCAGGGCCAATCCCTAGAACGATTAGACTGTCTGAATCTCCTGGTTATCTCTGTCAGTCAGGGCTCCCTGGTTGCCCCAGGTTAACAACCCAATCAAGCATCTCATACTCAATGAGATTCACCTAGCCCTCACTCCAAAGACTACAATGTGTCACGTTGATGTTCACATTATTTGAAATTTATATTTTTCTTGAATTGAAACAGGTACCAAAGGAAATTCGGGGCCTCCTGGTGATGAGAGCGAAGTAGGTCCTCCTGGTCCACGAGGTGACCCTGGTCATCCTGGGCCTTCTGGTCTGTCTGGTGAACCTGGCCCACCTGGTCCTGCAGGAATGAGTATTCAAGGTCCCAAAGGAAACAGAGGGCCTCAAGGCGCTCCTGGGCCCGCAGGTAAAATCGAGTAGCTATACCTTATAGCATATTAACTCTAGAAATTAAAATGCTGCGGAGGCTAATTTTGCCAACAAGAATGGGTTGGGAGAGAAATGTTTAAAAAATCAAATCCAATCCCAACCTGCATCAAACTTGGTGGCTTCTAGTTTTAACGAAGATGCAGAGAAGGAGTGGGTTTCAAGTGGGCGAACTGTTCCAAATTACCTATTTATTCAGAAGAGGCACATCTGACAATAACAGTTTCTAAGGAGGAATTTGCTACATCTCCAATATTTCAGGTACTAACTTAAAGCACCTGTGGATTAAATGTACTCTCCCAGCAGTCAAGATAGCAGCGGGTAGGACACTCCAACTGGAGCTCCTCTGCTCCTTCTTGTTTCCTTCTCTTTCTTTCCCCTCTTTGGTCATGGCAGGTCCTGGCTTGGTCTCTCAGTGACTTGTGATGAGTCCCAGCTCAGTCTCTCCATTGCTCGTTGGCAGATCTCGGCCCAATCACTTGGTAGCTTATGGTAGCTCTCAGCTGGTCTCCCAGTGGCTAGTGTTGGCTCTCAGCAGGTCATAGCATGTCCTGTTCTCTCAGCGGCTTGTGGCAGGCCTCACTGTGGTCTCTCGGCGGCTCAGGACAGGTCCTGGCCCGGATTCTTGGCAGCCCAGCCTGGTGTCTCAGCAGCTTGTGGCAGGTCTTGGCCTGGTCTCTCAGCAGTTAGTGCCAGGTGCCGACCTGGTCTCTCATTGGCTTATGGCAAGCTCCAGTCTGGTCTCACGGAGGGTCCCAACCTAATCTCTCGGAGGGTCCCGGCCTGGTCTCTCAGCAGCTCATGGTGATTTCTCAACTCAGTGTACAAGTTGATCCTGCCCAAGCATTTTCCTGAGGCACCAGGGGAAATCGGGGAGGCGACAGTTTGAGCAGCAGCGATTTTATCTGTGGTGGCAGCATCAAGAACAGACAGCAGTGCGAGATAAGCAGAGGACTCATCAAAGACTGTTAAACTTGCAACTTGCTCCTTTATTTTCCTTTAAGTTATGGAAAACTTTCATGTAAACTATTATCTATTTGCTTATACTAAATGCTTAACTTTTTTTAACTCTAATTTCGCGTACTACTTTGTATCTAAGCTTTTTTGTACCTCACTACCTTGGTACCTAAGATGGCACTATGTGTGACAACATTATATACTTTTCACTGTTCTCCTGGACATGAGTACACATGACAATAAAAACCAAACTTGTACTTTTCCAAAGTGACAGCTGAAGTTTTCAAGTGTTATACTGATAGAATTATTATAAGAAAAAGTTATAAATGCTATTAAACACAATGCTAACTTGCACTGTGGTGCCATGGAGCAGTTTAGCATTGCCAAAAAGCATCAGGAATTATTTGATTAGTTTACTTTCATTGATTGAATTGTTACAATGGCTGTGAATACAATTGGATATTTTATAACTGATGTCCTTACCATCTCAATGGAGAATCTAAAGAAGGTCCTTAAGAAGGTCACTGGTATTGAAACATTAACTGTCTTCTCTTCATAGATGCTACCAGATCTGCTGAGTTCCTCTGACAATTTATGTTTTTGTTTCAGAAGCTAATGCAGCCCTTGGGTGTGGATTAATAGGTTGGGGGGCCCGAGAAGTGGAATGAAAGGTGCAGGATAGAGCATTCATCCCCCTTCCAATCCCCTGTGATTACATGAGGATGTCAAGCATGGTCTTCTCAACTCAAAGCCAATTAATAGTGTTATGAAGATGTGGGTGTACTGTACCTTTAAGAGAGTTAAAAGCTAATAGAACTACCTGACACAGCACCAAATGTTCTGAATAAGATATAATGTAACATTTGGTCAAACAACTCGATTAGCTGATTGCCTGGAGATGACAAAACAAATTCAAATTGGGCCTATCAGTTTAAATTATACCCCAAAAAATAGCAAACTCCAATCAAGTTTGAATTTGGTTTTTAAGATTGTTACTATACTAATGACACAATACAATGCTTTGGGGGTATAAGACTGGGGAAAATTGAACATTTGGGGGGGGGGGGGGGGGGGGGGGAGAACTGCCAAGCCACCAGCATCTAGATTAGAGTGGAGCTGGAAAAGCACAACACGTCAGGCAGCATCCGAGGAGCAGGAAAATTGACGTTTTGGGCAAAAGCCCTTCACCCAGGAAAATTGACGTTTTGGGCAAAAGCCCTTCATCCCGATGCCATTTTCCTGATAAATGGCTTTTGCCCGTAAAGTCAATTTTCCTGCTCCTCAGATGCTGCCTGACCTGCTGTGTTTTTCCAGCATCACTCTAATCTTGACTATGATCTCTAGCATCTGCACTACTCACTTTCGCCTAAGCCGCCAACATCTGCAGATTGTCCGGCGAATAGCTCTCTTAAAGGTACCTTTATCGATCAGTAACCTGTGAAACAGAAATCCCTAAGAAGAAGAAACAAAGACCGAGGAAGATATAAAGAGAAGATTCAATATCTGGCTAGTTTTGAAAATTTGAATTTTGGTAAATCTTAATCGGGGTGTTTTATTGGACTAGTATTATAGAAGGGGAAGGTAAAAGGTTAGAGGAAGGAGTTGTAAATAGTTGTTAGTTAATTATTCTCTGTTATACTTTAAGAAATAAAGTTGTTAACTTTTACTTGAAATAGTTCTTGACCTCTCGAATTTTCACAGATTACTGCACGGGATAAATCTTTTCTGTGTTGATAGTTTAAATTAAGCAGGAGGGTTTACCCCCTGTTGTAATAATAGCCACTTCGCATACTGCTGACAGAGGAGGGCTGCACTGTTTGGGGAGATTGCCCGGATAAAGCTGACAGCTTTCACAAAGGCTGGGATGGAGTTGGAGTGAAGACAGGGATGTTCCAAACAGGCATTCTGTGGCCCATGGAAGATTCTCTCCCACTACCTCCTGCATCCCACCCTCTCCCTCCCAGTAGTGGCCTTCACTACAAGTGACACTACTGAGATGCCAGCCCTCTGATTTTACAAAACCTATCAGAGGCAGGATCTCAGTTAACTGCCTGATCCCGGTGCTTCTGAAAATGACAGCATTGGGTTTGCCATTGACTTTCAGCCCGATGTGTCAATATTTAGGAAAAATATATATGAAATAAGTAAAATAATGGAGAATATTCTTCTAAGTAATTTAGTCTGCTCTTCACATTCAGGTCCTCGTGGACTGAAGGGATTACTTGGACAGCCAGGACCAGAATGTCTGAAGGGGGATAAAGGATCATCTGGTCTCTCAGGATTTCAAGGCAACCCAGGTGACAGGGGTGATCCAGGTGAACAAGGACAACCAGTAAGAAACTTGTCAAATATATTGTGTGTATAGTTGTGATGGAAGGCACAATTCCATTTATGACCAAATTAACACTATTTGAAGTGAGAAAGGGGACATTTAAAAAAAAATACTTTTACAGCCCGTTCAGTTACAAAGCCATAATCGTAGTTCATATCACAAAATAACATCTAATATTGCAATAAGGTAAATCTATCCCTGGTGGTGGGATCCGTTTGGAGGTGGCGGAAATGGCGGAGGATGATACGATGCATGCAGAGGTTGGTGGGGTGGAAGGTGAGGACCAGGAGTGTTCTGTCCTTGTTACGTTGGGAGGGGTGGGGTTCAAGGGCTGTGGTCCGTGAAGTGGAGGAGATGTGCTGGAGGGCATCGTCAAACACGTGGGAAAGGAAGTTGTGATCGTGGAAGAAGGAGGCCATCTGGGACTTTCTGAGATAGAATTGGTCTTCCTGGGAACAGATGCAGCGGAGGAATTGGGAATAAGGGATGGTGTTTTTACAGGAGGTAGGGTGGGAGAAGGTGTAGGCTAGGTAGCTTTTGGAGTCGGTGGGCTTGTAGTATATGTCTGTGGTTGGTTGATCACCAGAGACGGTGATGGAAAAGTTCAGGAAGGGGAGGGAGGTTGCCGAGATGGTCCAGGTGAATTTGAGGTCGGGGTGGAAGGTGTTGGTAAAGTTGATGAACTGTTCAATCTCCTCATGGGAGCACAAGGAGGCGCCAATGCAGTCATCAATGTAATGGAGGAACAAGTGGGGGTGGTGCCACTGTAACTGCGGAAGATGGACTTATCCAACAAAGAGGCAGCATAGCTAGGTCCCATGCGGGTGCCCATGGCTACTCCATTGGTTTGGAGAAAATGAGAAGATTGGAAGGTGAAGTTGTTGAGGGTGAGGACCAATTCATCCAGGTGGAGGGGGGTGTCGGCAGAAGGGTACTCTTTGGGACAGCTTGAGAGAAAGAAACGGAGCACTTGGAGACCTTCATCATGGCGAATCAATGTGTACAGGGACTAGATGTCCATGGTGAAGATGAGGCTTTGGGGGACAGGGAAACAAAAATCTTGGAGGAGGTGAAGTGCATGGGTGGTGTCATGAATGTAGGTGGGGAGTTCCTGGACTAAGGGGAATAGGACAGTGTTGAGGTAGGAAGAGGTGAGTTCAGTGAGACGGGCACAGGCTGAGACAATGGGTCGACTGGGGCAGTCAGATTTGTGAATCTTAGGAAGGAGGTAGGAGTGGGCAGTGCGGGGTTCAGGGGAGGTAGGACCGGACAGTGCAGGGTTCATGCACAATGAGGTTGGAGGCTGTGGTTGGGAGATCCCCAGAGGTGGTGAGGTTGTGGATGGTCTGGGAGATGATAGTTTGGTGATGGGAGGTGAGGCTGTAATCAAGGGGGTTTCCTTGGTGTGTGCGCGGGTGTCTTGGTTAAAAAAGTAGGCACGAGGTTGTCACACACCTTTTTTCCACCCCACCAACCTCCACATACATCGCATCATCCTCCACCACTTCCGCCACCTCCAAACAGACCCCACCACTAGAGATATACTTACCTCCCCACCCCTATCCAAGAAGACATTCCCTCTGTGACTCCCTCGTCAGGCCCACACCCCCCAACAGCCCACACCCCACACCTGGCACCTTTCCCTGCCACCGCAGGAATTGCAAAACCTGCACCCACACCATTCCCCTCCCCTCGTCCAAGGCCCCAAGGGATCCTTCCAAATCTGTCAGAAATTCACCTGTACCTCTACCAATGTCATCTACTTAATCCATTACACCCGGTGTGGTCTCCTCTCCACTGGGGAGAAAGGATGCCTGCTTGCAGATCATTTCAGAAAACATCTCCAGGTATCCCGCACCCACCAACCCCACCACCCCCTAGCTGAACACTTCAACTCCCCCTCCCACTCTGTCATGCAGGTCCTGGGCCTCCTCCACTGCCAAACCATTATCACCCGACGCCTGGAAGAGGAACCCCTCATATTCTCCTTGAACTGTGTAACCAACATGGGATAAAAGTGGATTTCAACAGTTTCCTCCAACCCCACCGCCACACCCCCCTCCCATTTATCTCTGAGCCCCGACCCTTATTCCCGATGAAGAGCTTATGCCCGAAATGTCGATTTTCCTGCTCCTTGGATGCTTCCTAACCTGCTGTGCTTTTCCAGCACCACACTCTCAACTTTACTCAAATGACCACTTTACTCTTGATAGGACCCTTTGACAAAGGGTCAGTTAGACTCGAAATGTCAGCTCTTTTCTCTCCTTACAGATGCTACCAGACCTGCTGAGATTTTCTAGCATTTTCTCTTTTGGTTTCGGGAAAAGAGTAAAATCTGCTTATCCTGAATCAAGTCCCAAAGTCTCAAAGTTCAATGATGCATTTTTGTATTTAAATAATGTCTTGGCTAGGTCTATAACTTGCTCTACCCCTAGAAGATATTCTTAACTTTCAATTTCTTTAAGACTAAACTATTTTGCATTCCCCAACCCCTCATCACACATTTGAAGACAATGCATTTAGATGCTTAGGTTACACATTCTGGAACCACAACCACCACCAACTGAAACTGAATTATCAGCTTTGAGCAATTGAAGAAGCTAAATTCAAAGTGCTAGATAGTGTTAAAGTTGAACTTGTATTCCTTGCAGAATTACTTCATCTTTTTGTTATTTAAAATGATGATCTCTGAATGGGATTATTAGTTTGTGTGAACAGATTTATCCTATGCTCACTAGCAGCTGGGATCAAATTGTTGCTCTAAAGGCCCAACGTTTTTACAATATGAGAAAATGATTTCATCTCATCTGTATGAGCTGCAGTAAAGGATGTGTTCCACTGTTGAAAGGATAGATTTTCAAACTGCCAAAATCTTCCAAAGTATTTGAGGGGGGTTGTGGCAGTGCAGCATTTGGTCCCCAAATCTGAATTTTAAAGTCATTTCAAAATTCCAGAGTAGCACACATGCAATATCCAAATATAGCTAACCTCAGTTTTCCGTTGTTATGGACAAGGGAGGAGAGAAAAGTTGAAAACTTCAATTCCTTTCCTTTACTGTTTGTAAGCAGTATAAATTAGATAAGAACTTACAGACTGGTAACCACTGGTGTTTCACAAGGATCTGTACTGGGTCCACTTTTGTTTATCATTCATTTAAACTATGTAGATAGAATATAGTAGGCATGGTTAGTAAGTTAGAGAAAAAAAAATGCAGATGCTGGAAACCAAGGTGGACGAGCAGGAGGCTAGAAGAACACAGGAAACCAGGATATACCAGGAAGTGAAGAAGTCAACGTTTTGGACTTAACGCTTCTTCAGGACTCCTGAAGGTTAGTAAGTTTGCAGACAACACCAAAATTGGTGGTATAGTGGACAGTGAAGAAGATTATCTAAGGTTACAAAGAAATCTTGATCAAATGATTCATCAGCTAAGGGATGATGGTACGTGACAGATGGAGTTTAATTTGGATAAATGTGAGGTATTGCATTTTGGTAATACAAACCAGGGCAATATTTAGGAGAAAGTGAGGACTGCAGATGTGGAGATCAGAGTTGAGAGTGTGTTGCTGGAAAAGCGCAGCAGGTCAGGGAGCATCGAAGGAGCGGGAGAATCGACATTTCGGGCATGAGCCCTTCTTCAGGAATCTGGGTAGTATTGTAGAACAGAGAGACCCAGGGGTTCAGGTACATAATTCTTTGAAATTTCTCTCAGAGATAGACAGGATAATTCAGAACACTTGCCTTCCTTGCTCAGAGCATTGAGTATAGGACTTGGGATGTCATGTTGAAGTTGTACAGAACATTGGTGAGACCTCTTCTGGAGTACGGTGTGCAGTTGCCATTAGAGGAAGAATATTATTAGACTAGAGAAGATTAAGAAAAGATTATCCAGAAAGTTGCTGTGAATAGAGGATTTGAGATATAAAAATGGGTTGGATAGACTAGGACTTTTTTCACTGGAGCATAGGAGGTTGAGGGGTGACCATATTGAGGTTTATAATATCATGGGGGGCATAGATAAGGTGAACAATAAGAGTCTTTTCCCAAGGGTGGGGGAAGTTCAAAACTAGGGGACATTTTTTAAGGTGAGAGGAGAAAGATTTAAAAAGGACATGAGAAACAACCTTTTTTACAGAGAGTGGTTCACGTGTTCACGTGCAGAACAGCTACATCAACAAATTGACTGAAGACAGGTGGCTGTAATGCTGGGACCATTAGTGGAGGCCAAGATGGATCATCCATTCAGCATTTCTTGCTGAAGATTGCAGCAAATGCTTCAACCTCATCTTCTGCACTAATATGTTGGGCTCTTCTATCACTGAGGATGGGAATATTTGTGAAGCCTCCTCCTGTGTGGAGTTACCTAATTGTCCACCACCATTCACAACTGGATGCAGCAGGATTACAGAGCTTAGATCTGATCTGCTGGTTGTGGGATCACTTAGGTCTGTCAATCACTTGCTATTTATTCTGCTTGGAATACACATAGTCCTTTTTGGTAGCTTCACCAGTTTGACCTCTCATTTTTAGGTATACCTGGTGCTGCATCTGGCATAACCTCCTGCACTCTCCATTAAACTAGGGCTGATACCCTTGCTTGACAGCAATAGTTGAGTGGGGGATATACCAGGCCATGAAGTTGGAAATTGGGCTAGAGTGCAAATCTGCTGCTTTGACTGGTGCCCAGTCTTGTTAGGTCTGTTCGAAAACTGTCCCATTTAGCAGGGTGTTAGTGCAACATCAAATGAGATCAAGCATGCTTTTCCCTCACCAACTGCTGCAGATCCAGTCTAGCAGCTACATCCTTTAGGACCCGACCAGCTCCATTGGTCAAGTCATTCTTGGTGTGGACACTGAAATCCCCAGACTATATTTTGCATCCTTATCACTCTGTGTTTTCTCCAAGTGTTGTTCATCATGGAAGAGTACTGATTCATCAGCTAAGGGAGGACATTAGATGGTAATTAGCAGGAGGTTTCATTGCCGATATTTAACCTGAAGCCATGAGACTTCAGGGGTCCAGACTCAATGTTGAGGACTCCCTGGGAGATTCCTTCCAAAGTAAGGTATGATTCCATGAGTATGACGATGTCAAGCTGTTACTTGACAAGTTTGTGATACAGCTCTCCCACATTTGTTTCTAGCCTCCCAGATGTTGGTAAGGAGAAGTTTGCAGGGTCAAAAGGGCTAATTCTGCCATTGTCTTTTCCAGACCTAGTCAATGCTGGGTGGTCCATCTGGTTTCATTTCTTTGATGAGACTTCATAGCAGTTGATACAACCAAGTGGCTTCAGAGGGCATTTGCAATTCAACCACATTGCTGTGGGTCTGTATTCAAATGTAGCCAGACCAGGTGACATTTCCTTCCCTGACATCATTAGTGAGCCAGATGGGTTTCCCTGACAATTAACAGAGCGGATGGGCCAAGGAGTGGTAGATGGAGTTTAGATAAATACGAGGTGATGTATTTTGGAAAGACAAATCAGAACATGACTTGTACATTTAATGGTGTGTTTCTGGGAGTGTTGCTGAACGAAGAGACCATGGAGTGCAGATTCATAGTTTCTTGAAAGTGGAGTCACAGGTAGATAGGATAGTGAAGGTGGCATTTCGTATGCTTTCCTTTACTGAACAAAGTATTGAGTATAGGATTTGGGAGGTCATGTTGCAACTATACAGCACATTGGTCAGGCCACATTTGGAATACTGTGTGCAATTCTGGTCTCCCTCCTATCAGAAGGATGTTGTGAAAGTTGAAAGGGTTCAGAAAGTTTTCCAAGGATGTTGGCAGAGTTGGAAGATTTGAACTACAGGGAGAGGCTGAATAGGCTGGGGTTGTTTTCCATGGAGCTTTGAAGGCTAAGGGGTGACCTTATAGAGGTTTATAAAATCATGAGGAGCATGGATAGGATAAATAGACAAGGTCTTTCCCTGGAGTGGGGGAGTCCAGAAATAGTGGACATAAGTTTAGGGTGAGAGGGGAAAAATTTAAATGGGACTTAAGGAGCAACATTTCCATGCAGACAGTGGTGTGTGCCAGAGGAAGTGGTGGAGGCTGGTACAATTACAACATTTAAAAGGCACCTGGATAGGTATAAGAATAGAAAGGGTTTAGAAGGCCAAGTGCTGGCAAATGGAACCTAAATTAGGTTAGGATATCTGGTTGACATGGAGGAGTTGGAGTGAAGGGTCTGTTTCTGTGCTGTGCAGCTTTATGACTCTAACAGTAGTTTCATGCTCATCATTTTCCATCTGTCATGGCATGATTCAAACCCGGGTCCCCAGAACATTAGCTGAGTTTCTGGAATAATAGTCCAGCAATGATACCACTAGTCCATTGAACCCTGCCTCAACTGTCTCTCTCCCATCCCCAAGCCAAATCTCTCACACCCCCATTCTATGTCCTGACCAAGAAGGAAATAAAAATGACCTTGCCAAGCATTCTCCATGTTTCCCTGCACTGGATCTACTTCCCTGTAAATATTGGGGCTATGGTGATGTTTGCTTTGATATCTTTATGAGGAAAGCAGAGAGCATTCATCCATGTTAGGGGCATGTTGATATCCACACAGTAACCCTTGTGGATACAGATGTAAATAAAGATGTTGTTTGAGCGTACACATTACCTGTGGATAGTAAGTAGGAAAATATGTAATAGTTTGCAATGAAATGTAGTAATGATAGCCTTTCCACATTTGTTTACACAAAGCTAATTTTCTAATGTACACTGCTAATGGACAAATGTTCTACCATGCCCTCACCTATAGCCAGAGAGAACATTCATCTCTATGTCTGTTGATTTTCTCTTCAACTCTGCAGGGAATTCCAGGCACATCAGCTCAAGGTCCCAAAGGAGAGAGGGGTTCAACTGGAACTCCTGGGTTCCCAGGTATTAATCAGGAGCTTGGATTTTTTTGCTATGTATAAGGTTGTTGGAAATTTATGATGAATGCTACAATTCCAGCATTAACTTGCAATGATCAGTACTTACTTGCAGTCTTCACATAACTTCCTGCTGAGGGAACATTAATATTTGCTTATAGCTGTAATATAAATACATCCCTTCACACTTAAGGAAGATCATTCTCAATGAGGGAGGCAGAATTAGGAAGAGGAGGGTGAGCATATCATAAGATTAGTCCAGAGGCATGAATCACTGACCAAAGCAGTTGACCGTCAACTAAATCATAAGAAAGGACTTGCATTTCTATAGCACTTTTTGAAACCTAAGAATATCCCAAAACATTTTACAGCTAATGACATTCTTTTGAGGTGCAGTTACCATTGTAATGTAGGAAGAACAGCAAAATGTTTACAATCAGTACTTTATTGCTGATCAGATAATGTTTTTCTTTAGGGTGAACTTTACTAAAAAATCAGATGAGTTTTAATTTTGGCAGAGTTCCTGGAGGGTTTCTCTCTGCAAGGTCTAGACCATTTACTTATGCCATCTTCCCAAACTTGACTGATTCCCCATTTTCCATGCTCCTTTAATGTCCTGCTCATCATACTCTCTCATGCATCACAAGAAGACGTACTAGCCATTTCCTGGACCTCCCAGGATTCCTGGTGCAAGCACATTTTTTTAAAACACAGTCATGCACTGGTCAAGTGCAGGCAGTCCAAAGCTGCCCTTCATGGTCATTTATTTGCACCAATTCATCAGAGAGAAGGTAATTAGCAACTCACTTTGTTGGTGCATATAAGGTCATCCTGGTGAATAGAGGAATCCATGCAATCACTGCCCATGGAGTGTTCCTCAACATCTTAATGATGATGGAGGGCCAGAAGAGTAAGAAGCGTGCATGATTTGTCTGGTACCTATTCTGACTTTCATGTCAGGAATTGTCACCAGCTGTTTTTGTCCAGCTGTTGGGAGAATGGGCAACTATGTATCAATGAGGTGAGATGATATAATAATGATGCCGCTAATACAGCAAATAGGCCTCACTGCTCTCTAGCAACAATCTTATTTCGCCATTCAACAATGGTCAACATGGCTTTGTGTGTGGGAAATCATGTCGCACAAACTTGATTGAGTTTTTTTAAGAAGTAACAAAGAGAATTGATGAGGACAGAGTGGTGGACATGATCTATAGGGACTTCAGTAAGGCGTTCGACAAGATTCCCTATGGGAGACTGGTTAGCAAGGTGAGGTGTCATGGAATACAGGGAGAACTAGCCATTTGGATACAGAACTGGCTCAAAGGTAGAAGACAGATCGAGGGCCCAAGGGCCTGTACTGCGCTGTATTCTTCTATGTTCTATGTTCTATGTGATGGTGGAGGGTTATTTTTCAAATTGGAGGCCTGTGACCAGTCAAGTGCCACAAGGATCGGTGCTAGGTCCATTATTCTTCATCATTTATATAAATGATTTGGATGTGAGCTTAAGAGGTATAGTTAATAAGTTTGCAGATAACACCAAAATTGTCATGTTGCTGTCGTGGACAGCAAAGAAGGTTACCTCGGATGACAATGGGATCTTGCTCAGATGAGCCAATGGGCTGAAATGTGTCAGATGGAGTTTAATTTAGATAAATGTGAGGTGCTGTATTTTGGGAAAGCAAACCCTAGCATGACTTATACACTTAATGGCAAGGTCCTAGGGAGTGTTGCTGAACAAAGAGACCTTGGAGTGCAGATTCATAGCTCCTTGAAAGTAGAGTCGCAGGTAGATAGGATAGTGAAGGAGGCATCTGGTATGGTTTCCTTTATTGGTCAGAGTATTGAGTACAGGATTTGGGAGGTTATGTTGCGGCTGTATAGGACATTGGTTAGGCCACCTTTGGAATATAGCATGCAGTTCTGGTCTCCCTGTTGTCGGAAGGATATTGTGAAACTTGAAAGGATTCAGGAAAGATTTACAAAGTTGTTGCCAGGGGTAAAGGGTTTGAGCTATAGGGAGAGGCTGAATATGCTGGGGCTGTTTTCCCTGGAGCGTTGGAGGCTGAGGGGTGACCTTATAGAGGTTTATAAAATCATGAGGGGCATGGATAGGGTAAATAGACAAGGTCTCTTCCCTGGGGTGGGAGTCCAGAACTAGAGGGCATAGGTTTATGGTGAGAGGGGAAAGATATAAAAGAGACCTAAGGGCAACATTTTCAAGCAGAGGGTGGTTCATGTGTGGAATGGGCTGCCAGAAGTTGTGGTGGAGGCTGGTACAATTGCAAAATTTAAAAGGCATCTGGTTGGGTATATGAATAGGAAGAGTTTGGAGGGATATGGGCCGGGTGCTGGCAGGTGGGACTAGATTGGGTTGGGATATCTGGTCAGCATGGACAAATTGGACTGAAGGGTCTGTTTCCATGCTGTATATATCAATGACTATGACTCTAATTGTTTAGAAAATGGGACCTTTTGCTCTCTGGAATCTCCTCAACAGCCAGCTCACCCAAGTCTCACTACTTTCTCGTAATTGCTCATCTAGGGGCTGGGAAGATTATGCCCATTGTGATGTTGATTGAGGGATAAACATAGCACCCAGCTAAGAGTAGCGGGGACATTGCTGTAATTTTTCATATTGCCTGAATAGTTGTGTTTCAGCGTCTGGAATGTTCGCAACCCCTGACAAAATAGCAGAGAATAAAATGCAGTCTCAGCTCGAGTATTCAATGAAGATCACTAAGAGAATTACTAAACTGATCCAAAAGTCTCAATTGCCTATCACTCAGCTGGCTTTGTTTTCCGCTGCTTTTTTTTTGTTGTAGATCTACATTAAAGCACAATTTGTGTGAATCTAGGAAACACACTCTAATTAAGATTTGTGAAGGCTGATGGGGAGATAGATGCTATGGAATTAAGTGGTAAAAGGAAAAACATGGCATAAACTATTGAGGAAATTCATTCATAAAGATGCTTTGGCATAAAACAGTATAAAGTCAGTAGTGTATGAATTTTCTCAGTGAAAAACCAGCTTAATGAGGCTCTTACAGCAAATTGCAGTGACACTTTCTAGAAAATGAGATTTTCCATTTGCATTGAAATTACATTAGAAGTAGGAAACGTAGTGGGATTCAATGTCATGATCAATGAACTAATATTCTTCAGGTCTTGATGGGCTAGTTGGGGGATTGGTTTGTTTATGTACTGCATATTCTATTTATTTCTCATTCAATGTTTTTTTAAAACTACAGGTTTACAAGGTGATAAAGGAGTCAAAGGCCAGACTGGAGATGCAGGATTGTCAGGATTGCCTGGACAACCAGGTAACCTTACAAGTTAACAGGAGCAAAGAATGGGAAAGAAAATATTAAAGTCAGTGAGTTATGAGTTAAAATTTCTAGCTGTTTATTTTTGCAGTATTGGTGCATTCAAAACCCACAAGGAAATACTATGCTATATAAGATAAGCATTAGAAAAATGAGTGTAATAAAGTCCCACACAGGATCATAAGCAGGTTTTAATTTTTGAAATTGAGTTTAGTAAAGCACAATGTAATACCTCTGCTAAGGTATCCAATACTCAGTGCCAATTCCTGAAGAAGGGCCTGTGCCCGAAACGTCGAATCTCCTGTTCCCTTGATGCTGCCTGACCTGCTGTGCTGTTCCAGCAATAAAGTTTCAGTTTGCATTGAACATGCTTCTACGAAGTAGGGAATCAAAGCTGCAAAATTGTCATTATGGTATTCTGCAGTTCATTCGCCATGAGAAAAATGAAAATTGGTCATTTTTCTAGAAGTACAATCAAGGGATATTTCAGGCCTTTGTATTTATTATATTCTTGATTGTAGTTTGAATTTATGAGCACTTTTAAAATATTTAGACATGTTTTGAAGCAAATTTAACTGCATCTTTTTGGAATTGCTCCTGTTTCACCTGTAAGTACTTATGTTTGCTCTTAGGTCCAGAAGGGTTGCCATCTGTTATGCCAACAACACCTCTAAAGGGCGATTCCGGACTCCCGGGTCCACAGGGGTCTGAAGGACAAAGTGGAACTCCTGGATCTCCTGGACCACCTGGATGCATCGGTACTTTCAAAACACTAAAGGAACCTAAAGTTTGAATCTTACTCAGGGGCAATTCTCACAAATACTGTAAACTCATTGTGATGAAAAACTGAACTTATTTTGGCAATTTCAGATGAAAACATAAAATTAATAAATTTTGTAGGGCTTTGTACTGTACCCAAAATGAGTCTGAATGTTATATTGGGTCCCATTACGTTTCAGTATCACTGACAGCCACTTGAAATAAACAAGAGTCCTTGCACACATTAATGAGGAACATAAAGATAATGCATTAGCACATTTTTCAGAAATTTGTTCACATGGAGAGGCGTAAAAGTCAAGATGCTATCCAACAGAGTCAGCATAGTTTTATGAAGGGAAAATTATATTGGACTAATTCACTAGAGTTCTTCGAAGATGTAACAAGCAAGGTGGATAATGGTGATGCTGTAGGTGTAATTTATCTGGGCTTCTGGAAGGCGTTTGATAAGATGCCACACCAAAGATTAATTCACAAGGTTGGATCACATGGGATTAGGGGTAATTTATTAGCCTAGATAGGTGACTGGCTGATGGATAGAAGACAGAGTGTCGGGATTTGTTTTTCTGGATGGCAAGATGTGACTAGTGGGGTGCCACGTGGTTCAGTCCTTGGACCCCAGCTATTTACAATCTACATTAATGACTTTCATATGGGGATAGAAGGCTCTATAGCCAAATTTGTAGACAACACAAAAATAGGCGAGACAGTATATTGTAATGAGGAAGTAAGAACGTTACAAATGAATATAGATCGGTTAGGAGTGGGCCAAAATGTGGCAGATGGGGTTTAACGTGGAGAAGTGCGTTTGGGTCAAAATACTGGTTTGTTTTCAGATATTCGTTACCATACCCAGTAACATCATCAGTGAGCCTCTGCTGAACCATTGGTGGTATGGCCCGCTTTTTATTTATGTGTTTAGGTTCCCTTGGATTTGGTGATGTCATTTCCTGTTGCGATGTCACTTCCAGTTCTTTTTCTCAGGTGGTGGTAAAACACTACATTGGACAAACAGGGCAGAAAACTAGCCATCAGGATATATGAATGTCAACTAGCCACAAAAAGACATGACCCACTCTCACTAGTATCCTTACATACAGATAAGGAAGGACACCACTTTGATTGGGACAACACATCCATCCTAGGACAAGCCAAACAAAGACACACATGAGAATTCCTAGAAGCATGGCATTTCAAACAGAAATCTATCAACAAATACATTGACTTGGATCTCATTTACCACCCCTGAGAAAAAGAACAGGAAATGACATAATCACAGGAAATAACATCACCAAACCCAAGGAAACTTAAACACATAAATAAAAAGCAGGCCATACCACCAGTGCTTCACCGGAGGCTAAGTGATGATGTTACTGAGTATGGTAACAAACGTCTGAAAACAAACTAGTTTAATGACCCAAATGCACTTCTCCACATTAAATCCCATCTGCCACTCCTAACGTAGCTATATTGTATGGTTACGAAATGTCTGAAAACAAACCTTCCGGCTCAGTGAACAAACTTACATCCAGAATAACGAAAGGAAATGGAATGTTGGCTTTTATAGCTAAAGGAATATAATATAAAGATAAGGAAGTATTGTTGCAACTATACAAGGTATTGGTGAGACTGAATCTGGAGTATTGTGCACAGTTTTGGTCCCTTATTTGAGGAAAGGTGTGGTGGCATTGGAGCCAGCTCAGAGGTTAACTAGATTGATCCCAAAGATGAGGGGTTTGTCGTGTGAAAAGAGATTGAACAGTTTAGGCCTGTACTTTCTGGAATTTAGAAGAATGTGGGGAAGTCGAATTGAGGTATTCAAGATAATAAAAATTGTGGATAAAATAGACGTGGAGTGGATGCTTCCTCTTGTAGGTAAAAACAAGGACTGCAGATGCTGGAAACCAGAGTCCAGATTAGAGTGGTGCTGGAAAAGCACAGCAAGTCAGGCAGCATCCGAGGAGCAGGAAAATCGATGTTTCGGGAAAAAGCCTTCATCAGAAGTACAGCTCTATTCCTGATGAAAGGCATTTGCCCGAAACATTGATTTTCCTGCTCCTCGGATTCTGCCTGACCTGCTGTGCTTTTCCAGCACCACTCTAATCTAGCTTCCTCTTAAAGGGCATTCCAGGACATGAGTCATAGTCTTACGATAAAGGGTAGTGAATTTAAAACCGAGTTGAGGAGAAACTACTTCTCCCAAAGTGTTGTGAATCTGTGGAATTCATTACCCCAAAGTGTGGTGGATGCTGAGACAGTGAGTAAAGTTAAGGAGGAGTTAGACAGATTTTTAATTGGTAATAAGTTGAAGAGATATGGAGAGAAGGCAGGAAAATGGGGATGAGGAGCATATCATCCATGATCTAATGGTGGAGCAGACTCAATAGGCTGAATGGCCTAATCTTATGAACTTACTTGCCAGTTATAATGCTAGCTAACTTCAATCTTAAATTACCTTAATTTGGAGCTACTAAGTACAGGATTAGCCACGAACCTATTGAATAGCGGAGCAGGCTCAAGGGACCAAAATGGCCTACTCCTATTTCTTATGGTCTTATGAAGCACTTCTGCTGCAACATAATTGTAACTCAAGCAACTACCAGCTCACAGTCATTCCTTCCTCCCATAACTATTTCAAATTGTGCTGGAAAATAGCAAGCTTTCATTAGATATCAAATTGTCGCCAAAGTTCACTAAAAAATTATTCTATGAAAGTCCAGACATACATTTGATCAAAATCTCCAGTCTCCATGCTCTGGTATGTGCAGATTCAGGCAAAAAAGGGGTCTAAATAAATATCTAAACTCATATTCATTTGATCATGCTTTCATCTCTTTCCTATTTATTATCTACTATTTGTGCCATTCCTCTTTATCTTTGAAGATTTAGCACTCTGGAGTAGGTTTACAAATTTTGAACAATGTAAAACTAGCATTTCAGTGGAAGTGAAACGCAGTTGCTTCCATATTGAGACAATTCATCAGCAACATCAGTCTTACATCTGGATGGAAAGTCAAATATCCATTGTTCCTAACCTTGCAGTAGCTCTGTTAATAGAGATACTTTAGCCACTACTGAGCAGCAAGTAATGGAACATTCACATTATAAATCTAATTAAAATTTTTTAAAAAACATTGTTTGGCTGGAAATTGGCAGCTATGCGTCATTTATCCATCTTACAAACCACTTGAATTTCCTTTCAGACCATTGCACGTAATCTCCCATTTCATCTTGAGCTGAGCTTCCAATTCAGTTTCTTCTCTGTCACAAAAGGAGCTTATTTTCCTGACTAAAACAGGACTCACCTCGACTTCCACCTCAACTAAAGTGCAAACAAAACAGTCATCAAAGCTTTCATTGATTCCTGATGACGGGCTTTTGCCCAAAACGTCGATTCCCCTGCTCCTTGGATGCTGCCTGACGTGCTGTGCTTTATCAGCACCATACCCTCGACTCTGACCTCCAGCATCTGCAGTCCTCACTTTCTCTAAAGCTTTTGTTATGTCTAGTCTCCAATATTCAACTTCTACCCTGGTTGGCTTTCCATTCTCTATCCTTTAAAAACATCAACCATTCAAATGTCTATTCTTCAAATCTTGACCCATACAAAGTTCCATTCAAGCATTCTCCCTTTGCTTGTCGGCCTATATTGGCTCAAATACCTTCATGGCTGTTCTTCCTTATCCTTCTAATCGTCTACCAGTCCTACAATCCCCCAAGAGTTGTGTATTCCTCGCCTGACCTCTTAAACATCCATTTTCTCTAGCTTTGCTGCTGCCATTTACGCCCACAGCTGTGTAGGCCCTAAGCTCTGGAATTCCTTTTCTGAACCTCTCCACTCTCCTGTACACTGTTAAGAGCCTCATTAAAACTGAAGTTTTTAGTCCGCATACAAACTTCTGCTTTCACTGTGTCAATGGTGCCTCACGATGAAATATTATGAGATGTTGAAATATTATGACATGTAAAGGCAAATTGCTACAGTAACATAATACTGTGTTATCTTTTATAAACAGGTAGCCAAGGTCCAACTGGTTCACTTGGTCGTAATGGGCCTCCTGGTGGTATGGGACGTCCAGGATCAAAGGGCTCACCAGGATTTCCTGGACTACAAGGTAAATGAGGCAAGTTTCAAATGACAATGAGTAATTCTTAATAATTATTATTATTAATTGGGAAGGGAGGACAGTGAGAGGGAGCTATTTTCATTTCAGATTTATTCTAGCTAAATCTTAATCAACCTGTTCAGAGATATTATGACACAATCACTACAGAAAAACACATCTTATTTTAATTTAGAGGGCAATAGTGGGCGGTTTGAGACCTTCAATGACAGAAAGGTATATTCAAAGTTTGTGAGAAGATTTGTAGCTCGGGTGCTCGTTGTTGTGGTTCTGTTCTCCGAGCTGGGAATTTGTGTTGCAGACGTTTCGTCCCCTGTCTAGGTGACATCCTCAGTGTCTGGGAGCCTCCTGTGAAGCGCTTCTGTGATCTTTTCTCCGGCATTTGTAGTGGTTTGAATCTGCCGCTTCCGGTTGTCAGTTCCAGCTGTCCGCTGCAGTGGTCGGTATATTGGGTCCAGGTCGATGTGCTTATTGATTGAATCTGTGGATGAGTGCCATGCCTCCAGGAATTCCCTGGCTGTTCTCGGTTGGGCTTGTCCTATAATAGTAATGTTGTCCCAGTCGAATTCATGTTGCTTGTCATTGCGTGTGTGGCTACTAAGGATAATTGGTCGTGTCGTTTCGTGGCTAGTTGGTGTTCATGGATGCGGATCGTTAGCTGTCTTCCTGTTTGTCCTATGTAGTGTTTTGTGCAGTCCTTGCATGGGATTTTGTACACTACATTGGTTTTGCTCATGCTGGGTTTCGGGTCCTTCGTTCTGGTGAGTTGTCGTCTGAGAGTGGCTGTTGGTTTGTGTGCTGTTATGAGTCCTAGTGGTCGCAGTAGTCTGGCTGTCAGTTCTGAAATGCTCCTGATGTATGGTAGTGTGGCTAGTCCTTTGGGTTGCGACATATCCTCATTCCGTTGCCTTTCCCTTAGGCATCTGTTGATGAAATTGCGCGGGTATCCGTTTTTGGCGAATACATTGTATAGGTGTTCTTCTTTCTCTTTTTGCAGTTCTGGTGTACTGCAGTGTGTTGTGGCCCTTTTGAATAATGTCTTAAGCAACCACCCCAACACACACAAAGAAGTTGCATCAACAGCCTAAGACATTATACATAAATACAGATAAGCAGATCGTCTTCTTTTGACACCAAGTTCACATTTTGAACCTCCCTCTACTGGCCACCAGGTTTTATGTAGAACTTTACAATACAGGCAATCCCCAGGTTCCATTCCTGAATCCATTCACGAGTTGATTTCTGCACAATTCAGAATACAATGCAGGACAATATAAAGCAGCAAATCATAAGTACAGATGTAGTGATTGTAACAAGGTCAGCCAGGTAGAGTTTCCTGATTGGAGGTGTTAATCTGGTCCAATCAGGGAGCCTTGGCTGACAGATATAAACAGGAGTGTCAGAGATTCTGTTCATTCAGAACGCTGAGGAAGTCGGACCAGTGTCAAGAATATGCACCTTGTAAACAAAGGGTGAGTGGATGATGGGATACCAGCCTCTGTGGAGTTATTTCATAGGAAATGTTCATATGTTGATATTTAAAAGTACACCCCTCTATGGGATCATGTTTATAAGTATGAGTGAATTGGATGATCATAAATCAGAGATTTATGATCCATCTACATCACGTGTTCTGCCACTTCTGCCCCCACAGCTGTCATCGTCGCAACCACTTCCCCCCTCACTTTATACCACTCACCTGCACACCGCCGACACCTCCCCATGAATCCCACTGTCACCAACCCCAGGGTGAGCATCACTTCCACAAATAATGTCATCCCCCGGTCCTCCCACTACCACATGAACTCTCGTCACATTCTCCGTCCCCACTCCCAGCTCCAGCCCTATACCAGGTCCAAGCCCCCAGCCCTGCCGAGTTTTCACCATCCCCCCAAACCTTCCCCTCACTGAAGCCGAATGATCAGTCCTCAGCAAAAGCCTTACCTTCATCCCCCTCCATCCATGCATCAATGAATTCAATGCACGTTGTGACATCGAACACTTCTCCTACTGCCTCCGAGCTTACTTTTTCAATCAAGACACCCGCCCATCTTCCGAGGAACCCTTCCAACGCACTCCATCCACCTGGACGCCCCATGCCAGTCTGTTACCCGCCCTTAATCTCTTTATTTCCAACTGCTGCCATGACATTGACTGCCTCAACCTATTTATCCCCTTCCCCACTCCAACCTCTCACCCTCACAATGCGCAGCCCTCCACTCCCTCTGCTCCAACACCAACCTCACCATCAAACCAGCAGACATGGATAGTTTGGCGCACTGACCTCTACACCACTGAAGCTAGGCGCCAACTCAAAGACACCTTCTCCTAGTGCCCCCTTGATTATGACCTCACCTCCCATCACCAAACCATCATCTCCCAGACCGAACACAACCTCATCAACTAAGGGGATCTCCCATCCACAGCTTCCAACCTCATAGTTCAGGAACCCCACACCGCCCAATTCTACCTCCTACCCAAGATCCACAAGCCTGCCTACCCCAGCCATCCCATCATCTCAGCCTGCTGCTGCCCCTCCGAATTCATCTCCACCTACCTCGATACTGATCTAGCCCCCTGATCCAGGAACTCCCCAAGTACGATCGGATACTACCCTTGCCCTGTACCTCCTCCAAGACTTCTGTTTCCCTGGCCCCCAACACCTCATCTTCAACATGGATATCCAGTCCCTTTACACCTCCATCTGCCATACCAGGGCCTCCAAAACCTCCGTTTCTTCCTCCCGACATCCACACTAATACCTTTCCACTGACATTCTTATTCGTTTGGCTGAACTGGTCCTCACCCTCAACAATGTCTCCTTCCAATCCTCCCACTTTCTCCAGACGAAAGGGGCAGCCATGGGCACCCATATGGGCTTCAGCTATGCCTCTTTGTCGGCTACATGGAAGAGTCTATCTTCCGGAGTTACACCGGCACTACTCCACACCTTTTCCTGCACTACATTAATGACTGCATCGACGCCACCTAGTGTTCCCATGAAGAGGTTAAACACTTCATCAACTTCACCAACACATTCCATCCCAATCTAAATTCACCTCGACCATCTCTGACACCTCTCTCCCCTTCCTGGCCTCTCCATCTCCATCAACGGTGACCCACACAACACCGACATTTTCTACAAACCCACCAACTCCCACAGCTACTTGGATTACACCTCTTCCCTCCCTACCTCCTGCAAAAATGCTATCCCTTATTCCCAAGTCCTTTGCCTCCATTGTAACTGCTCCCAGGAGGACCAGTTCCACCACAGAACACACCAAATGACCTCCTTCTTTAAAGACCGCAATTTCCCCTCCCTACTTGGTTGATGATGCCCTCCAGCACATCTCATCCACTTCCCGCACCTCTGCCCTCGAACCCCACACTTCCAACTGCAACAAGGACAGAACCCCACCCCAGTCCTCACCTTCCACCCCACCAACCTCCGCATACATCGCATCATCCTTCACCATATCCGCTACCTAAAAAAGGACCCCACCACCAGAGACATATTTCCCTTCTCACCCCTATCTGCTTTCAGTAAAGACCGTTCCCTCCACAACTACCTGGTCAGGTCCATGCCCCCTAACAACCCCCCCTCCCCTCCTGGCACCTTCCCCTGCCACCGCAGGAATTGGAAAACCTGCACCCACACCTCCTCCCTCACCTCTGTCCAAGGCCTCAAAGGAGTCTTCCACATCCATCAAAGTTTCATCTGGACTTCCACACGTCATTTATTGTATCATTGCTCCTGATGCAGTCTCCTCTGCATTGGGGAGACTGGACGCCTACTCACAGAACGTTTCAGAGAACATCTCCGGGACACCCGCACCAATCAGCCCCATCGCCCCGTGGCTGAACATTTCAACTCCCCCTCCCACTCTGCCGAGGACATGCAGGTCCTCGGCCTCCTTCATCGCCACTCCCTTACCATCAGACACCTGGAAGAAGAACGTCTCATCTTCCGCCTCGGGACCCTTCAACCGCATGGCATCAATGTGGACTTCACCAGTTTCCTCATTTCCCCTCCTTCCACCTTACCCCAGTTCCAACCATCCAGCTTAGCACCATCCTCATGACCTGTCCCATCTGTTAATCCGCTCCACCCTCCTCTCCAACCTATCACCTTCACGCCCACCTCCATCAACCTATTGCAGTCTCAGCCATCTTACCCCTCAACCCCACCCCTCTCCCATTTATCTCTCCACCCCTGAGACTCCCAGGCTCATTCCTGATGAAGGGCTTTTGCCTGAAATATAGATGTTCCTGCTCCTTGGATGCTGCCTGACCTGCTGTGCTTTTCCAGCACCACTCTAGTCTTGATCCCCATAAGTCAGAGATTCCCTGTATAATAGGATTCATGGTCTGCACATGCCTCCTGCTAAATTTGCCTGTTAACATATCTGAAGTCTTTTTCTCTCATGCTTTTTAAGCTTCCCTATCGATATGCCTACATTCATCACTCAGCCACTCACTATGATAATGAGTTCTACATCTTCACCAGTTTCTGAGTACAGAAGCTTCTACCAAATGCCTTATTGATTTCTTCAAGGCTATATTTTGTTTTAACCTGTGTACCTAGATTTGGACTCCTTTATAAGCATATATGTTGAAAGGGATAGGCGTAGCACATGGTCTGTCTAGTGTGTTATTAAA
Organism: Chiloscyllium plagiosum; assembly: GCF_004010195.1. Taxonomy (NCBI): domain Eukaryota; kingdom Metazoa; phylum Chordata; class Chondrichthyes; order Orectolobiformes; family Hemiscylliidae; genus Chiloscyllium; species Chiloscyllium plagiosum. The sequence goes on along the minus strand of NC_057722.1, from coordinate 80,651,593 downwards.
ATTACAGAAGGGTCCAATACAGTGTCTAGATCTGCAATGATTCATGAAGCTGTCACTAAATTCTGCAGCCGCCTGGCCTGCAGCAGAAGACTCCAGGAAATATGACTGTGGAAGTGAAATGTCTCACTATCTCATTATAAATTGTAACCACTCCCTTTCCATTGGATGGACGGAGTTAATGTGGAGTTACCCCCTCTTTGTGGTACATAAGAACATAAAAACTGGGAGCAAGCAATTCAACCCCATAACCTGCGGCTTGCTGATCTTACCTCAGCCTCATCTATTTCCTGGCCTCATCCCCATAACCCTTTAACTTTTCACAAATTAAATTTATCAATCTTCTCCTTAAAGGTATTCAGTGTCCGGCATCCACTGCACTCAAGTACATTCACAATCCTTTGATAAAAGTTCCTTCTCCGTATTTCTCCTAATCTGTCACCCCTTAGCCTAAAACTATGACCTAGTGTTCGAAATGTTCTTCTATTATTCAGTGAAGGAATCTCCACTGTGACAATAAAGAGCACATTGTAACGTGCTTTTCAAAATTTAGCAAGACAGATTCATATCTAGAATTCCCCACACACTTGCTATATCCTTCATAAGTTGTAAATAGGCAAATACATTTGAGACCAGTTTTATACAGGTATTGAGAGAACAATATACCAGTGGAATGAGTAAGTAAAAGCATATTCCAAAAAATAAGGCTATAACCTCATTGTCCTGCTGCAAATTGAACAAGTGTTATTATTGTTTAAAATTAGGACCAAAAGGCTATCCAGGTCCCCAAGGACAGGAAGGAGACAGGGGTCACCCTGGACCAACAGGAACAGATATCCAAAGTTTTGTTTTTACACGTCATAGTCAAACTACAGAGATACCTTTGTGCCCAGGCAACACTAAACAGCTATACATTGGTTATTCTCTCCTCTACGTGCAAGGTAACAAACGTGCATATGGACAAGATTTAGGTATGTTAATTCAGTTCTGATCAAATTAATGTTACATTTTGAAATGTGTTTAACAAAAAACTGCTGCACATCAATTTTAACGTAATGAAGGGCCACACAGAAAATGCCAATATTGCATTCGAGCACAAGTAGTCAAATATTTGTGTTGTTGTGCATTTTCCTAAAATGTTTGAATTTGCACATTGCTTTCTCTGCCATATATTTAAGGGAGAGGTAAATTACACAATTTTGAGACTAAACCATCAACTTTATAATAGCATTTAACAGCAGCACTAGAAACAATGATTAACTACAATGGTTATTTGTGCATGTTGTATAAGTCCAATCCATCTGATTTACAAATAATGCAGTTTTGAGTTTCTTTGTTAAGTGTACATGCTGTGTTTTTGTGGCTTTCAGGAGCTGCTGGGAGTTGCTTGCCAAGATTCAGTGTCATGCCATTTTTGTTCTGTGATGTAAATGATGTCTGTAACTATGCATCAAGAAATGACTATTCTTATTGGCTATCAACTTCAAGACAAATGCCAATGGATATGGCTCCAATCAGTGGAAAAGCGCTGAAACCATTTATAAGCAGGTAGTGCCTTCATTAAACTGTCGGTGTAGACCTCTCTAAACGTTGATAGAGCCCAGGCTTAGTTATAAAGAACAACAGTTATAATTCATCCTTACAGATTAGGAGACCCCATATTCAATCCCTGCACTGAGTTAGCTGACCAGGTTGTTGATGTACATTGTGACACTGTTGGAGCTTCAACTGTACAACACAATCATACTCATGAAAACTTTAGATGACTGAACAGAAATCTCAACATAAACCGAAAGAACTGTGGACGCTGTAAATCAGAAACAAAAATAAATTGCTGGAAAAGCTCGGCAAGTCTGGCAGCATCTGTGGAAAGAAATTAGAAATTAATACTTAAGAGTCCAGTGACATTTCCTCAGAGTTGATGGTAGCTAGGAAAATGTAGATTTATATGCACAAGATAGCATAGGGGGAGAAGTTAAGAAGGAAAAGATAGGTGGTCACAGAACCCGAACAGAGGGGAGAACAGTTGGACACATTTAGGAGTTGATAACAATCCAGCTAGCAACATGAATAGCTATTAATGGGAACTGTTAGTAGCTAACAATGAATTGTATGTAGTAGCAAACTGTGATAACAAGGACTGGCGGGTGAGGGTTGGGGTAAAGATAAGGAAGAACTCAAGCCCTAAAGATGCTCAACTCAATATTTAGTCCAGAATGCCACAGCATTCCCATGCGGAAAATTAGCTGCTGTTCTTCTACCTTGCATTGAGTTTCATTAGAGCACTGAACAAGTCTGAAACAGATTTTGGCCAGGGAACAAGGTGGTGTGTTTTGTCCACAAAAAAGACCCTGAGCTTCCAATTACCTGCCGCTTCAACACACCATCCTGATCGCTGGCCAACATCTCTGGCTGACAGATATAAACCGGGGTGTCAGAGGTTCTGTTCACTCTGAGAGCTGGCTTTAGGAAGTTGGACTAGTGTCACATATTGTTCACATGTAAACAAAGGGTGGCTTAGTGACAGGATACCATTTTAAACCCCTGCAAACACAAACAAAAACAAATTAGTTTAATTAGTGGTGGAAATAAAGTTCAATAGCACAAGTCCATTGAGTTTGACAAGATGCTCTTTTTGATCCCTAACAGCTTCTGTTCTTTGACCCTCTTACTCCAGGTTTTTTCCATTTCTTTGCAGGAGGCATAGAGCAATTTATACACTAATTACAAAGTCTCTTAGTTACTAGTTAAAGGCAACCACTTACAACAATCGCTGAGAAAGAATAATTGGCTGTCTTCAAGCTTCAGGTACTTGTACCTCACAAAGCTGGAGACATAGAACCTGCTCTTTAAGCAATATCATATCATTTACAACCACAAGCTGTTCAGTTGTTCAAAAATCAGAGAATTGTCATCAGACCGATAACCTTTGGGAGCCACGATTGATCATAATTTCATAAACCATGTTGCCAGTCGAATCTCACTGCACATATACACTCCAATGCTATTCCATCTTCCTTCACCTCCCCCACAGCCTGCAAACCTCAATGTAAACATGACTACCAATGAATTCAAGTAACATTTTTTTGCAAGGGCGGGAATTCTTTCCAGTCCTTGGTCTTGAAACAGTCCTTTCCTCGTTTCATTCCAAAATCAAAAATAAAGACAATAAAATGACATACTTTTTATATTATACAAAAACCTGAATTAGAACACACCTAGTACAGTGTACGCAGTTCTGGGCAACACACCTTAGAAAGTATATATTGGCCTCAGAAAGAATAGAATATAAGTTTTGTAGAATTATACTTGGACTTCAAGCATAGGTTAACAGGAATATTTATACCTTGAAATTTAGAAGAATGATTTGAATAACACTTTAAAAGGCTGAAATGGGAACAGGATAGATAAAGACATACAATTTCTGCTGGTTGGGTTGTCTCATACTAGGGCTGTAGCCCGAATATTAGAACCAGATTCTTTTAGGAGTGAAGTTAGGAAACACTTTTCTACATGAAGGGTAGAAGTAGTTTAGAACTATCTTCTGTAAATAACAATCACTGCTTAACCAACTGTAAATTGTTAATCTGAAATTGATAGATCTTTTATGATTCAAAATCATTAAGGGACATGGAGCCAAGGGTGGAGTTATGGTGTAGACCAGCCAAGATTTCATAGTGGACGAAGTCAAGGTCCATTCCTGTTCTTATGTTCCCAGGGCTTCAGTCTTCTATTAGTGGGATTTGGATCCCAGGTTGAGGACAATAAATTTGTCAGCATTCTAATTCCAAACCATTAACCAGTGACCCCTATTGAAATCTGCATGCCTACATATGGAGTGAAGAAAAGATTACACTCAGTTCCATTTCCCAATGTCTTTCACATTGAATACCTCAAATTTAAACATTTACAAAGGAGATATTTAATTCTCAGTGGAAGATTGTTATTGCCTGACTTAATTCAAGGAAAAGTTAACGGCTGAATTGCTAATCCAGAGACGAAAGTAATATTCTGGGAACCCGGGTTCCTATCCCACCATGGCAGATGATGAAATTTCAATTCTATACAAAGTCAGATGGAGTGGTGGCTCAGTGGTTAGTACTGCTGCCTTACAGCGCCAGGGACCTAGGTTCAATTCCCACCTCCAGCAACTGTCTGTGTAGAGTTTGCACATTCTCCCCGTGTCTGCGGGTACCCGATTTCCTCCCACAGTCCAAAGATGGGCAGGTTAGGTGAATTGGCCATGCTAAATTGCCCGTAGTGTTAGGTGCATTAATCAGGGGTGAATGTAGGGGGATGGGTCTGGGCGGGTTACTCTTTGGAGGGTTGGTGTGAACTTGTTGGGCTGAAGGGCCTGTTTGCACACTGTAGGGAATTTAATATAATTTAATGGGTGGCACGGTGGCACAGTGGTTAGCACTGCTGCCTCACAGCGCCAGAGACTGAGTTCAATTCCCGCCTCAGGCTACTCTCTGTGTGGAGCTTGCACATTCTCCCCGTGTCTGCGTGGGTTTCCTCCAGGTGCTCCAGTTTCCTCCCACAATCCAAAAATGTGCAGGTCAGGTGAATTGACCATGCTAAATTGCCCCTAGTGTTAGATGAAGGGGTAAATGTAGGGGAATGGGTCTGGGTGGGTTGCGCTTCGGCGGTCGGTGTGGACTTGTTGGGCCGAAGGGCCTGTTTCCATACTGTAAGTAATCTAATCTAATCTAAAAATCTGGAATTAAGAGTCTAATGATGACCATTGAGGAGAAAGTGAGGTCTGCAGATGCTGGAGATCAGAGCTGAAAATATGTTGCTGGAAAAGCGCAGCAGGTCAGGCAGCATCCAGAGAACAGGAGAATCGACGTTTCGGGCACAAGCCTGAAGAAGGGCTTGTGCCCGAAACGTTGATTCTCCTGTTCCCTGGATGCTGCCTGACCTAATGATGACCATTGTCAATTGTTGACAAAATCCACCCAGTTCACTAATGTCCTATCAGGAAGGAAACTGCCATCCTTACTTGTTCTGGTCTATACGTGTCTCCAAGCGATGGAGTTGACTCTTAATTGCCCTTTGGGCAATTAGGGATGGACAATAAATGCTGGTCTAGCCAGCTGTGCTGTCAGCCCATAAATGAATTTTAAAAATGTGAATTTTTAGCTTTTATGATATTCATACTATAATTAGCCCAGCCTACTGAGAAGTTTCACAGTAAAAAAATTGGATTGTACAATAATTTCAATTAGGATATAAACATAGGATGTGAGCATAAGAGGTACAGTTAGTACGTTTGCAGATGACACCAAAATTGGAGGTGTAGTGGACAGCGTAGAGGGTTACCTCAAGTTACAACAGGATCTGGACTTGATGGGCCAATGGGCTGAGAAGTGGCAGATGGAGTTTAATTCAGATAAATGCGAGGTGCTGCATTTTGGGAAAGCAAATCTTAGCAGGACTTATTCACTTAATGATAAGGTCCTAGGGTGTGTTGCTGAACAAAGAGATATTGGTTTATAGCTCCTTGAAAGTGGAGTCTCAGGTAGATAGGATAGTGAAGAAGGCGTTTGGTATGCTTTCGTTGGGAGGTCATGTTGCGGCTGTACAGGGCATTGGTCAGGCCACTGTTGGAGTATTGCGCGCAATTCTGGTCTCCTTCCTATCGGAAAGATGTTGTGAAACTTGAAAGGGTTCAG
>NC_057722.1:80598822-80645833 GCF_004010195.1 Chiloscyllium plagiosum | reverse complement strand
AGTTCAGAACTAGAGGGCATAGGTTTAGGGTGAGAGGGGAAAGATATAAAAGAGATCTAAGGGGTGACTTTTCCATGCAGAGGGTGGTACGTGTATGGAATGAGCTGCCAGAGGGTGTGGTGGAGGCTGGTACAATTGCAACATTTAAGACCATAAGACCATAAGAATAGATTTAAGAGGCATTTGGATGGGTGTATGAATAGGAAGGGTTTGGAGGGATATGGGCCGGGTGCTGGAAGGTGGGACTAGATTGGGTTGGGATACCTGGTCGGCATGGACGGGTTGGACCGAAGGGTCTGTTTCTATGCTGTACAACTCTATGACTCTATATGAAGAATTTACCGCTAAATAACAACTTCAGATTAAGGTAATTGAAGTGACACACATACATATATGTCCATGCTAACAGAACATGTGTCTTGTTTCCAGATGTACTGTTTGTGAAAGTCCTGCAATGGTCTTAGCTGTTCATAGTCAAACTATTCAGATCCCACCATGCCCAAGGGGCTGGAAGTCTTTGTGGATAGGCTATTCTTTTGTAATGGTACGTACACAAACAACAGCTTATATTTTTATACAGTGCCTTTAGTATAAGTAATCCTAAGACCTTCACAGGAAAATTACAACATAGAAATTTTGACAGACTGAAAGGAATGTAATCGGGCACATCAGCAAGACTTTGGTTAAAAGGGTAGATTTTAAGGAATAATTTTCAGAAGAAATGTTAGGAAGACATCACAAAAAAAGTTTGAGGGACAGGATTAATCAATACTTGGAAAAGCAGGGATTGATCAGGGATAGTCAGCACAGATTAGCTAGAGAGAGATCATGATTGAGTTTTTTTGAAAAGGTAATTAAATATATTGATGAGGGTAGTGCAGCAAATGGAGTTTACATGGACTTCAGTCAGGCCTTTGACAAGATTCGACATGAAAGGCAAGTCTAAAGGTAACAGTCCATGGGATCCAAAGTGGATACAAAAGTGGCTAGCAAACAGTAGGAAAAGGGTGACGCTGGAAGGAGGGATTTGTGATTGGAAGCCTGCGACCAGCAGTGTACTACAGGGATCAATGCTGGGACCCTTGCTGTTTGTTATGTACATTAACATTTTGAATGTGTAAGTTCATAGAATACAGAAAATTGGTGGTGTTGTTGATAGTAAGGAGGATGGTCTCCAGCTACAGTCTGATATTGATCAGCTGGTGAACTGGGTAGAGCAACGGCAGTCAAAATTTAACTCTGATAAAAGAAAGGTGATGCATTTTGGGAGGTCTAATGAGGGAAGGATATACACAATGACTGGGAGGTGCCCAGCGAGTACCGAGAAACAAAGGAATCTTAGTGTACAACTCCATTGATTCTTGAAGATGTCAGCATAGGTAGATTGGGTGGTGAAGAAAGCATATAGAGTGCCTGCCCTTCATTACCCAAGGGATAGAGTATAGGAGCAAGGAAGTCTTGTTACAACTTTATAAAACATTGGCTAGGCCATAGACGGAGTACTGTTCGCCACACAATCGGAAGGATGTGATTACACTGGAGAGGGTGCAGAGGAGAGTCACGAGGATATCGCCTGGGATGGTAAGTCTAAGTTAATGAGGAGAGACTAGATAGGCTGAATTTGTTTTCCTTGGAGTAAAGGAGGCTGACAGGCAATCTGATTGAGATATGGTAGATTGTGAGGATCTTATCCCCACGGCAGACAAGTCTAAGACCACAGGACATCACTTTAAGGACATCAGTAAATGTTTCAAAGAGGATCTATGGAACAAAGATCCAGAAGGTGGCAGAAATATAGAACTTGCTGCCTGAGAGTGTAGTGGAGGCATGTACTCTCAAAACATTTAAGAAACATCTGGATGAACAATTAAAATGTCAGTAGGCTATAGACTAATTGCAGGTAAATGGCATTAGTGTAGTTTGGTATTTGCTGGTCAGTGCAGACACGGTGGGCCAAAGGGCCTGTTTCTAAGCTGTATGACTTCAGGGAAAGAATTCCAATGCATAAAGCTTTATCAACTCAACAACCTTCAACAACAAAACAATTAAAACTGGGGATACTCAAGAGATCAGAATTGGAGGAATGCAGTGATAAAGGAAATCAGAGCGTGTTCACCTATCACAAAAAGTCACAGAAAGCAATGGAGGATTATTGTGACCATGAGAATTCATGTTAGGAAAGGGGATACAGACAAAAGTTGAGTCAAACTTCAGTGTTTTTTTAAAAACTAACCTTCTTTTTTCCTCTCCAACACTAGCACAGAAGCTCAGGTGCAGAGGGATCAGGCCAAGCACTGGCTTCACCTGGCTCCTGTTTAGAAGAATTTCGTGTTGCCCCCTTTATTGAGTGTCATGGAAGGGGAACATGCAACTATTATGTAAATACCTACAGTTTTTGGCTGGCGACGTTAGATCCCTCACAGATGTTCAGGTATGAAAGCAGCACCACAGACAGGTTTAATATGGTTGTTACATGTGAATGTCTCCCACCTCATTCGATGTTTATTTTCATTTAATAAATAACTCAGCAAGTGTAAAGCAGGCTGCGAATTCTCCATTGGGCATTACTGACAAGGCCAGCATATATTTTCTCTATTCTTGATTGTCTTTGAGAAGGGAGATAGGAACTGCCTTCTTGTACTGCTACAGTCCATACATTGTAGGCTTTCTACAAAATCTGCAATTACACCAGCACCACTCCCGACCTTTTCCTCCGCTACATTGATGACTGCATCGATGCCACCTCATGCTCCCACGAGGAGGTTGAACAGTTCATCAACTTCACCAACACATTCCATCCCGACTTTAAATTCACCTGGACCACTTCTGACACCTCTCTCCCCTTCCTGGACCTCTCCATCTCTATCGGCAGTGACCGATTCAACACTGACATCTTCTACAAACCCACCGACTCCCTCAGCTACCTGGATTACACCTCCTCCTACAAAATGTTATCCATTATTCCCAATTCTTGTGCCTTTGCCGCATCTGCTTCCAGAGGACTAGTTCCATCAGCGAACATACCAGATGGCCTCCTTCTTTAAAGACTGCAATTTCCCCTCCCACGTGGTTGATGATGCCCTCCAGCAATTCTCATCCACGTCCCGCACTTCTACCCTCGAACACCACCCCTCCAACCGCAATAAGGACAGAACACCCGGTCCTCACCTTCCACTCCACCAACCTCCGTATACATCGCATCATCCTCGGCCATTTCCACCATATACAAACAGACCCCACCACCAGATATGTATTTCTCTCCCCACCCCATCTGCTTTCCGTGTAGACCATTCGCTCCGCGGCTACCTTGTCAGGTCCACGTCCCCCAACAACCCACCTTCCCTTCCTGGCACCTTCCCCTGCCATCTCAGGAATTGTAAAACCTGCTCCCATGCCTCCCCCCTCACTTCCATCCAAGGCCCCAAAGGAGCCTTCCACATCCATCAAAATTTCACCTGCACTTACTGTATCCATTGCTCCCGATGCAGTCTTCTCTACACTGGGGAGACAGGACGCCTACTTGCAAAGTGCTTCAGAGAACATCTCTGGGACACCCGCACCAACCAACCCCACCGCCCTGTGGCTGAACACTTCAAATCCCCCTCCCACTCCGCCCGAGGACATGCAGGTACTGGGCCTCCTCCATCACCACTCCCTTACTGACGAAGCTTGGAAGAAAGTCGCCTCTTCTTCTGCCTTGAGACCGTCCAACCCCATGGCATCAATGTGGATTTCACCAGTTTCCTCATTTCGCCTCCTCCCACCTTACCCCAGTTCCAACCTTCCAGCTCAGCACCATCCTTATGACCTGTCCCACCTGTCCATCTTCCTTCCCACCTATTTGCACCACCCTCCCCTCCAACCTATCACCTTTACCCCACCTCCATCAATCTATTGCACACTCAGTTACCTTCCCCCCCAGCCCCACTGTCGCACCCCCTTCCCATTTATCTCTCTACCCCCGAGGCTCCTAGCCTCATTCCTGATGAAGGGCTTTTGTCCGAAACGTCGACTTTCCTGCTCCTTGGATGCTGTCTGTCCTGCTGTGCTTTTACACACCACACTCTTGACTTTCTACAAAATGCTCCAAGGGAGGAAATGCCATGATTTTAATCAAATAACAGTGAAAGAATACAAATTCCTACCAAGTTCTGTTTCAACATGATGTGTGGATTAAAGGGGAACTTGCAACTGCTGGTGTTTCCACATTCCCACTACCATCAGCCTTCTAGATGATAAATACAGTTGAAATCATACAAATAATGTACAATGCAACCACTGCACACTAATGATGAAGACAATTAACCTTTAAAGTGATTTGTGGGGTGCCAATTAAGTGGGATCCTTTGTCCTAGATAATGATAACCTTTTTGAGTGTTGCTGGAGCTATATCCATCCAGGCAAGTGGAGAGTATTCCAACAGACCCCTAATTTATGCTTTATAAATGATGGGAAAGCTTGGGACAGGATTGAGTTACTCAATGAAACATATTCGGCCTTTGACCTGCTTTGTTTTGAGAGTATTTATGTAACTGGTCCAGGTAAGTAAAACAACTTAATATAGGCATACTCGCACTATGACAGCTACTGTAGCTGTCTTTAAAAACTCCAATGTTTTGGTAAAATTTGGAAACAGGTTCAAAACTAACAAAAGATTTGGACAAAATAAGAGTCTCACCCTTCATTTCCTGTGAGCACAGATGTAGAAATCTGAAGCTAAGGCATTCACCACCAAGTGGATGACTAACTTCGTTTTGATTAGAATGCAAGTTATGTCAAGATAAAATAAATTTCTAGTATTGCCTTACTTATAAAATAAGGCTGAAATGCACTCTGAAACTGAAACACAAGGCCTGTACAGTACAGTACTGCACAGAATCCCAGAAAACTAGAACACTTTGTTTCTGGCACTTGACACATGAAAAACTGTTACTCACAACAGCAAGCTGCAAAGTCTTTGCTGTTAAAATGTTGCAGTTTTAATTTTACACGAACACAAACTCAGGGGCACATGGCTTAAAGTGGTGCCATCAGCAAGGAGCGGCTTCACAGATTTAACATGCTGGTCTTTCCATGCATGATCAGAAACATCCAGAAAAAAAGTTCTTGATGACCAGGTCAAGGTAAAAATTAATTTCAGGATTAATAACTCATGTCAAATAGAGAGCAATCCCAAAGGTCTGCTACCCAGTTAGATGGAACACGTTGTAACAAAGAACATGAGTATAACTTTTCGAAACAGGAATTGTCAGTGAGGATCAATGAGTTGGTACTGCCTCAATTAAAGTCTTTGGCAGGAATTTTTGGGCAAGAGGAAAGACCACGGCCATTGTCACATTACTAGAAGATGAATGCAAGTATGAAGCCATTGTGGCAGGCCAGCAATTACATGTTTTAACACTTCACTACAGTCAGCAAAGCAGACCAAAATAAGAAAAGCAATAACAGACACAATTTGCGCAACTACCTAAATACCATCAGGCTTTTCTTGATATCTGTAAAGCATGTAGCATCAGGAGATTCTATCATAGAATCCCCTAGTGTGGAAGCAGGCCATTTGACCACTCCGGCAATGCTCTCTTCCATCAGGTAGAAGATACAGAAGCTTCAAAGCACACCCAACAGGTTCAATAGCTTCTTTCCTGCTGTTATTAGACTACTAAATGGAGCTAACTTCAAATAATGTTGATCTTGCTAATGTTGATCTTGCTTTGTGCACCTCTTGTGCAGCCGTAACCTGGTATGCCTCACTGTGAGCACCCTATGATCTATATGTCCTTATTTGCTATTATCTGTCGAAACTGTCCGCAAAACAAATCTTTTCACTGTACTTAGATACATGTGACGACAATGAATCAAATCAAATCACATCCAAACCTAGAGGATGTAAGTTTAAGGTGAAAGGGATAAGATTTAAAAAGGGCCTGAGGGGTAGCTTTCATCAGAGGGTGGTTCGTGAATGGAACGAGCTGCCACAGGAAGTGGTGGTGAGTACAACTGCAACATTTAAAAAGAGATCTGGATTGGTATATGATTTGGAGACCCCTTTGAACTGGGGTGTACAAAGTTAAAAAGACACACAACCAGGTTCTACACCAACAGGTTTATTTGGAAGCACTGGCTTTCGGAGCGCTGCTCCTTCATCAGGTGGTTGTGAAGAATAAGATTGTAAGACACAGAATTTATAGCAGAAGTTTACAGTGTGATGTAACTGAAATTATATATTGAAAAAGACCTGGATTGTTTGTCAAGTCTCTCATCTTTTAGAATGACCATGTTGGTTTCAATTCTTTCATATGTAAATTGCAAAACCTTTTTTAAAAGTTACATCCTCAAGTGAACTTTAACAATTGGTGTTATTTCAGCCCAGTGTATTGAAGGTGTTAGCTCCCTGTGTGAGGCAGTCTGTGTCACAATGGTCAGACTGATTCTATTCTAAAAAATGGATTTACAGAATCTTACATGGATTCATGCAGTTTTTGAGCAAAGTAAAATGTAATTCTGCAAGTACAAATTCATCCTACAAACATATATGTGGTGTGTGTGTGTGTTAGGGGGTGAAGTTAATGAGTGTCTGTGAGAGGGTGTGTGTATGTGTGTGAGTGAGTGAGTGCAAAGGGTTTTAAGTCAATGAGAGGGGTGTGTGGGAGTGAATGTGTGAGTGTATGAGAGAGGGTCTGCATGAGTGTGTGTGTATGTGTGTGTGAGTGAAAGAGTGAGAGTGAGAGAGTGTGTATCCTGCAGTGGGGTCACCTGCAGTGGGGTCACCCAAGATCCCGGTTGAGGCCATCCCCGTGGGTATATGTATAGGAAGGATTTAGAGAGATATGGGCCAAATGCTGGCAACTGGGACTAGGCCAGATTGGGGTGTCTGTCAGCATAGATGAGTTGGACCAAAGGGTCTCCTTCTGTGCTGTATGACTCTACAACTCACCAAAAGCAAAAACTGATGCATGAGCTAATGCCACCATATTACTGCTAAACACCATGAAAGACCTACATCTCAGTAAATAGTGCTCCATGGTACTACCTCTGTCAGACTATTTCTCAGTATATAATAGATCAACAACTCCATACATTGGCAGAATCATACCGCACTGCCAATATGCAAGTAATTACAACAGTTGAGCAATGGCAGGACTACTAGTGTGCACAGACTTTGGTGTAGTCACAATTCATGAGATTCAAATCATCTCCACAGTGATGGAACAAACCAAACGTGACACAATCGAAACAGTAAATGATTTTGAGGAAAGTGAAATATAAACCAGCTACCAGGATGATTACATAAATATGGTCAGCAGATTACACAGGTTCACACAAAGACTAAGATACACCTCTTAATCTACACGTTGATGCTCTGGACTATAACTGAAGATATTTTCAAATATGACCTGCTACACTTTGGCCAGATTGAGTGTGAACAGTTGGAATTGGCAGCTATGGAAAAAACAACTGAAATGTAGAAAAAGACCAATAAGCCTTTTGTCTGTTTTAGGAAAAGTTTTGGAAAGGATTATAAGAGATAGGCTTTATAATCATAAGCAACAATTTGATTGGAAATAGTCAACATGGATTCATCAAGGGCAGGTTGTGTCTCACAAACCTCACTGAGTTTTTTGAGAAGGTGACCAAGCATGAGGATGAGGGAAGTGCAGTTGAGGTGGTGTACATGGACTTCAGTAAAGCTTTTGATAAGGTTCCACATGATAGACTATTGGAGAAAATGCAGAGGCATGGGATTAAGGGTGATTTAGCAGTTTGGATTAGAAACTGGCTTTCTGTAAGAAGCCAATAAGTGGTGGTTGATTGAAAATGTTCAGCCTGGGGTCAGGTTACTAGTGGTATGCCACAAGGATCTGTTTTGAGACCATTGCTGTTTGTCATTTTTATAAACAACTTGGACATGGGCATAGATGGATGGGTTAATAAGTTTGCAGATGACGATAAAGTCGATGGAGTGGTGGACTGTGTGGAAAAATGTTGCAGGTTGCAGGGAGACTTGGATAAACTGTAGAATTGAGCAGAAAGGTGACAAATGGAGTTCAATGCAGATAAATGTGAGGTGATTCACTTTGGGAAGAATAACAGGAAGGCAATATACTGGGTCAGTGGAAAGATTCTTGGTAGTGTGGATGTGCAGAGGGATCTTGGAGTCCATGTACACAGATCCCTGAAAGTTGCCACTCAGATGGATAGTGCTGTTAAGAAGGCATACGGTGTGTTAGGTTTCATTCGTAGAGGGATTGAGTTCCGGAGCCGCAATATCATGCTGCAATTATACAAAACGCTGGTGCGGCCACACTTGGAATATTGTGTACTGTTCTGGTCCCTATATTTCAGGGAGGATGTGGAAGCATTGGAAAAGGGGCAGAGGAGATTTACCAGGATATTGCCCGATCTGGAGGGAATGTCTTATGAGGAAAGGCTGAGAGACTTGAGTCTGTTCTCATTGGAAAGAAGAAGGCTAAGAGGGGATTTGATAGAGACACACAAAATGATCAGAGGATTAGATAGGGTAGACAGTGAAAGTCTTTTCCCTAGGATGATGACATCTGCTTGTATGAGGGGGCATAGCTGCAAATTGAGGGGTGATAGATTTAAGACAGATGTCAGAGGAAGATTCTTTACTCAGAGAGTGGAACGCCTTACCTGCCAATGTAGTTAACTCTGCCACATTTAGGGGAATTTAAACAGTCCTTGGATAAGCACATGGATGATGATGGGATAGTGTAGGGTGATGAGCTTAGATGAGTTCACAGGTCGGCACAACATCGAGGGCCGAAGGGATTGTTCTGCGCTGTATTGTTCCATGTTCTATAAAAGACCATTATCAAGGGAAGTTACCACAGTATCAAAGTAGCACCTTAGAAGATTTGTTCATTTTGGCCATACAGTGTCAAATTTAGTATGTCACAATAAATCATTTTCAAGGGGAAAGAAGTCCTAATACCAAAAGCATTACAAGATATCATGTTAATGTTACACCAACGAAATATCGGTACTACACACACAAGATGGCTAGCCTATGAATCTATGCTCTGTTCCGAGCTGAATCAGGATATTCTTGACTTATCAAGGTATGTAAGCCATGTCAAACATGTCAATCCCAACAGTGGAGGGAGACTAAATCCATACAATGCTTCATTTACTCTTTGGATGAAAGTAGCCCAACTTTTTCAGTGCATAGAGAAGACAGCATCCCTTTGATGGATTACATTTCCAAATTTCCCATTGTTCAACAATTTAGGAGTACAACATGCATGATCTTTGCTGACATGATGAGCACAACATTTAGTTTAGGTAGTATTCCAGCACTCTTAATACACAGCAATACACTGGCAAACCATTGCAAGACTTTTATACTAAGTGCATATTGTCATCCCGCTATCCACATACAAATGCTGTAACAGAATACAAGATATGTGTATTCAGATAACTGATTATTAACTGCCAAGAAACAAAACAAGATTTTTGTGCAACACAAATGGAGAAAGGATAACCATCCCTTATTCTCAGAAGGCAGGTGAAATTAATCATGTTCAGCAAGCAACTGTCTAACCAGTCATAGAGACAGGACATTCTTCTTTAGATAAAGGAGAACAAGGGAGGTGAACAATGAGTGAGCAGCTACAGAACTATTAAAGCTGTGCACTGATCTACATAGACCTCATGGGCCGAAGGGCCTTTTTCTGTTCTGTAGATCCCTACGTCTCTTTCCGTGCCCTTCTTTTTGTTATTGTTGCACAGATCTGGTGGGCAATGCTTGTAAACTGTTGCCTGTTTTAGGTAAAAACAATGACTGCAGATGCTGGATACTAGATTTTGGATTAGTGGTGCTGGAAGAGCACAGCAGTTCAGGCAGAATCCAAGGAGCAGCAAAATCGACGTTTCGGGCAAAAGCCCTTCATCAGGAATAAAAAGCTTCATCTGGTGATTGTGGGGGACACAATTCTAAGGCACAAAATTTAGATTAGAAATTCAATACGCTTATACGTTGCAGGCAAGGATGCCCTGAGGCATGTTACATTGGGGAAATCGAGTAAAGGCTACGACAACGGATGAATGGGCACTGCACAACAATCAACAGACAGGAGTGTTCCCTCCCAGTTGGGGAACACTTCAGTGGTCCAGGACATTCGACCTCGGACCTTCGGGTGACCATCCTCCAAGGCGGACTTCGGGACAGGCAGCAGCGAAAAGTGGCCGAGCAGAGGCTGATAGCTAAGTTCGGTACACATAGGGAGGGCCTCAACCGGGACATTGGGTTCATGTCATATTACAGGTGATCACCATTGCACTATACACACACACAGACATTCATATATACACACATACACTCCTACACACACATGCTGACACACACATGCACAGACACTCACACACACACTCCCACACGCACCCTCTCACACTTAAGACACTCTACACTCACTACACACACAAAAACACTCTCTCTCACACTCACAACCCCCAACCCAGACAGACAGACACACACATGCACACATATATTTTGTGGGGTGAATTTGTACTTGCAGAGTTACATTGTACTTTGCTCAAAACTGCATGAATTCATGTAAAACTCTGTTATCTCACC
Organism: Chiloscyllium plagiosum; assembly: GCF_004010195.1. NCBI lineage: Eukaryota > Metazoa > Chordata > Chondrichthyes > Orectolobiformes > Hemiscylliidae > Chiloscyllium > Chiloscyllium plagiosum. The sequence continues at coordinate 80,635,239 of NC_057722.1, read as the reverse complement.
TTTTAGATTAGAATCAATCTAAATATCATGGCATAGACAGAGAACACAGGGGGCCAACAACTTCAACTTATTGTCTAGCTAACACCCATTGTTACAGCTAACCTGAGAATGCCACTTTTTTAAAAAAAAGGTTTTGTGATTTACACATGAAAGAAGTGAAACTATCATGGTATTCAAACAGATGAAAGACTCAACAGACAATCAAGGTATTTTTCAATGTATAATTTCAGTTACATCACACTGTAAATTTTTGCTATAAATTCTGTGCCTTAGAATTGTGTCCTCCACAATCACCTGATGAAGGACCGGTGCTCCAAAAGCTAGTGTGCTTCCAATTAAACCTGTTGGACTATAACCTAGTGTTTTGTGATTTTTAACTGTGTACACCCCAGTCCAACACTGGCATCTCCAAATCAAGAGATAACTAAACACCCGTGTGGGCGGCACGGTGGCACAGTGGTTAGCACTGCTGCCTCACAGCGCCAGAGACCTGGGTTCAATTCCCGCCTCAGGCGACTGACTGTGTGGAGTTTGCACGTTCTCCCTGTGTCTGCGTGGGTTTCCTCTGGGTGCTCCGGTTTCCTCCCACAATCCAAAGATGTGCAGGTCAGGTGAATTGGCCATGCTAAATTGCCCGTAGTGTTAGGTAAAGGGGTAAATGTAGGGGTATGGGTGGGTTGCGCTTCGGCGGGTCGGTGTGGACTTGTTGGGCCGAAGGGCCTGTTTCCACACTGTAATGTAATCTAATCTAATCTAATCCTGAAGGGTCTTAACTGAGTAGATCTAGAGACGATGTTTCCTTTTGGATGTCTCCCTTTCTGGGAGAATCGAGAAATACAGATGACTGTTTAAAAATCATGGGTCGCCTATTTAAAAGGGATGAGGTGGAACGTTTTCTTTAAGGTGGTTGTGTGTCATTGGAACTACCTTCCTAAATAGGTGTGGAAGCAGAATGCTTGAATATTTTTGAAGAAAAGGTAAATAGGTTCTTGTTAAGCAAAACAGCAAAAGATTACAATCAGATCAGCCACATTCTTATTGAGTGGGAGATCAGGATTCAGTTGTTAAATGACCTACTCTTCTCCTATTTCGTATACAACATTACATTAGATGTTGCCAATGATACTAGACGTTTTGCAAACATTGGGCAAGTTTTCCAATTTTGATCCCTTGGAGGGATGGTCATTGATAAAGCATCCTAAGATGGCTCTGCACTGTCACTCAAAACAAACTCAATCCTGTCACTTTTAGCAGCATATTTTAGGTATACAATGGTAATAGATAAGTTGTTTCGATGTGGTTTCTAAACATTTCCACACAAGGACTGTCTTTGAAATACTGAAACGCTTAGTGACTTCATGGAAGTATTGACACTGGTTCAAGGACTCCCTTTGCTATCTAAGAAATAGTGCACAAAGTACACAGTCCCATCATTTTCAGAGAATGTTTTCTTTGCTTATGTCCAACAACAGACATAATAGACTAAGTAAATAGAAAAACACACAGATTATGCAATTCACATGACACAGCATATGAATAACTGACTCCAATATCTTGTGATTTGGGAACCAATTCAGTTTGAAAACTTTCATTTACTCAAACAAAACTGTAATAAAAAAACATATTAGGGCTGAAATTCACCATTAGGAAGAGCGCAAATCGTTTAGACCCAAAATAAGGCTGATCACACTGCAATAGTAAAGAATGTTACTTTGAATGGATCACCAATCCACTGCCATCCAATATGTGTCCTTAAGTTTGAAGTTAATTAATCATTAGGACTTACTAAAATATTGATGAGAGACAGACTAAGGAAACTTAACCTGCTTCTCAAGAAAATCATAACAGTTAAAGTATTTTGGGATTTCTACGATCGATATATTGTACTTATATCAGATTTAAACTGTTTCAGAATAATTGAGTAACTGGAAATAGCTAAACATACTGTGTTGCATCGTTGTTTGCAACATATGTCAAAGCTACGACAGATGGTTGTGGTTGTGAAGGTCAATTATCTCAGTTGTGTCCTAGGCACAACTACCTTCAACTGCTTCGTCAAGTGCTCTCTCAGAGTAGGGATACTTGCTGATGATTCAGTGATGTTAATGCCACTGAACATTAAGCGTTCCACCTCATCTCCTTTAAATAGGTGACCCATGATTTTTAAACAGTCATCTCTATTTCTCGATTCTTCCAGAAAGGGAGACATCCAAAAGGAATATTGTCTCTACATCTACTCGGTTAAGACCCTTCAGGATCTTCTGTGTTTAAATCAAAGTGCTCTCTCAGAGTAGGTATATTTGCTGATGATTGCTTAACGTTTGTCAACATTTGCAAAACCTCAGATACTGAAACACTCAGCCTCCTTCCACAGCAAGACCTAGGCAAAATTTGTGCCATGGAAGTGCTAGGCAATTACAATCGCCAAATAGAGAATCTAAATATCACCCTTAATGTCCAATGGCATTACCATCATGGAATCACCCATTATCAACAAGCTGGTGGCCACCATTGACAAGGACTGAAGTGGATCAGCCACATAAATGCTGTGGTAGCAAGTATAGATCAAATGCTAGGAGTGTTCCAGTCTATCCAATGCCTGTCCACCATTTACAAAGCACAAGCTAGCAATTCTCCTGAAGGTGAATTTCAGTCCTAACATGTTCCTTTTCTGTACAAATACTGGTTTTGTTTTGCATTAAAATGTGTGCCATTTACACAATGCTCAGCTACAACTCACCAAGGGACTTTAGACAACAGCTTCCAAACCTACGACTCTACCAGCTAGAAGGACAAAGGCAGATGCATTGGAACACCCCACCTGCAAAAGCCCCTCCAAGCCACACACCATCCTAATTTGGAATTATGTTGTATAAGTGTGATTAGTAAGTTTGCAGATGACACCAAAAGTGGTGGTATAATAGACAGTGAAGACTGTTATCTAAGATTACAAAGGGCCAATGGGCCAAGGAGTGGCAGATGGAGTTTAATTTAGATAAATGCGAATGTTGCATTTTGCGAAGAAAAACTAGGGCAGGATTTACATAGTTAAGGGTAGGGCCCTGGGGATTGTTGTCAAATGGAGAGACATAGGGGCTCAGGTACATAGTTCCTTAGATGTGGCGTCAAAGGTAGACAGGATGGTAAAGAAGGCATTCGGCAAACTAACTTTCATTGCTCAGACATGGAGTAAAGGAGATGGGTCATCATGTTGCGGTTCTACAGAACATTGGTGAGGCCACTTTTGGAGTATTGTGTACAGTTTTGGCCGCCCTGCTGTAGGAAGGATATTATTAAATTAGAGAGAGTACAGAAAAGATTTACCAGGATATTACAGGGAGGGTTCAGGTTATAAGGATAGGCTGGGATTTTTTTTCACTGGACAGCAGGAGGTTGAGAGGTGACCTTATACAGGCATAGGTGAATAGCAAAGGTCTTTTCCCTAGGCAGGGAAGTTCAAAACTAGAGGTTGTATTTTTAGGGTGAGAGAAGAAAGATTTAAAAGGGACACGAGGGGCAACCTTCGTGGTTGACAGATGCATGAGTAGGTGGTTTGTATGTGGAATGACAAAGAAGAAAGAACAAAGAAAATTTACAGCCCAGGAACAGACACTTCGGTCCTCCAAGCCGATGCAAATCCACTGTCTAAACCTATTGCCCAATTCCTAAGGATCTGTATCCCTCTGCTCCCCACCAACTTATGCATCTGTCCAGACGCACCTTAAATGAATCTACCATGCCTGCCTCTACCACTTCTGCTGGCAACACATTCCAGGCACCTACTACCCTCTGTGTAAAGTACTTTCTGCGTGTATCCTCTTTAAACTTTTCTCCTCTCACCTTGTACGAGTGACCTCTTGTTCTTGAATCCTTCACCCTGGGAAAAAGTTTATCTCTAGTCATTCTGTCTATACCCTTCATGATTTTGTAGACCTCAATCAAGTCCCCCCCATCTCCTTTATTCAAATGAAAACAAATAACCTACTCAATCTCTCACCTTCCATACCAGGCAACATCCCTGTAAACCTTCTCTGCACCTTCTCCAAAGCATCCACATCCTTTTGGTAATGACAGATTACAGATAAAGTTAAAAGATCTGCATGGAAATGCAACATCCATGAAAATGAACAGACTGTACAGAGTATTCTAAATACGGCTGAACCAAAGTCTTGTGTAATTTTAACATGACCTGCCAGCTCCTATACCCAATACCCCGTCCGATGAAGGCAATCTTACCATACGCCTTCTTGACCATTCTATCCATCTGTACAGCCACCTTCAGGGTACAATGGACCTGCACTCCTAGATCTTTCTGCTCATCAAAGTCTCCCAAGGCTCTTCCATTTGCAGTATAGTTGGCTCTAGAATTAGACTTCCCAAAATGCATCACCTCACATTTGCCCGGATTGAACTCCATTTGCCACTACTCCGCCCAACTCTCCAGTCTATCTATATTCTCCTGTATTCTTGAAACTCCCTTGTTGGCATCACTGTTGGTATCCCAATGCAACAGTTGAATAAGATAGTTCGCCACCTCCTTCTCTAGTATAATTAATAAATGCTGGCCTCTCTAGGAATGCTCATATCCAATGAACAAAAAGAAAACTCTTAATGAGCATCAGTTGAGATTAACTATATTTGCTGTAAGTTATATGGCAACAACAACAAAGGTTAAAACGCTTTGTCCTGCAATCCTCTGCTGGTGATTTTATGTCACAATTTGCTGAGGAAATAATTAATATGTCTTAGTGATCTTAGTGACAAAAGCAGTATGGCAGTATGGATACAGTAAAAATCCACTGAGACAAGTTGGCATATGATCCAAAAGTATTAGGAGTACTTGGTTGAGCTAAACCGTGAGGATTGTTTTAGCATTTGGTTAGTTAATTCGCTGACCCAACAATCCCTTCCTCCCTACTTTCATTTTCATGGATGTTGCATTTCCATGCAGATCTTTTAACTTTATCTGTAATCTGTCATTTCTGCTCAGAGCTAAATAAGATGTAAAATATTAAGCAGAATTCCTCCAGATAATGATTTAGGCAATGGCTAGATAGTTGGGAAAACAGGAGAAGAATGGAAAAATTAGATTCTTGATGTTGAGATAAAAACTCTGATTGTCCACATCATGTTTCAATAACTTGATGAGAATCTCACCAGTGAGTGATGAGCCTATTGGAGTTTACAGACATCTCATTATTACTTAATCTTGCCTCATCAAATGCAGGATTTTTTTTCCTCCAATATTAAAGTCAGAGCAGCTACAGAAGATATAGGAGCAGAAGCAGGCCATCTGGCCCCTCGAATATGCTCTGCAATTCAATAAATTCATGGCTGATCTTTTCATGACCTCAGTTCCACTTACCCACCCTCTCATCATAATCCTTAACTCCTTTACCCTTCAAAAGATTTTCTATCTTAACTTTAAAAACATTTACTGAGAAAGTCTCAACTACTTCACTGGGCAGGGTATTCCATAGATTCACAACCCTCTGGGTGAAGAAGTTCCTTCTCAATTCAGTCCTAAATCTGCTCGAGGGCGCTGTGGTCAGACCTGCAGACCACTTCCATTCAGTCCAGGGATTAGCGGTAAGTCAGCACGAGAGCATCACAGAGATCAATCGGCTGTCCTTCTGAGTCAGTCAGAGTTTGGGTCATGGTTTGTCTTAGAGCCTGTGCGATGAAATTCAAGGCTATCAAAGGCCACTGCTGTGGTGGGAAAGTTAGAGAAGTCATGTATTGGAATTGGAGATAGCATAATGTGGTGCAGAAGACAACAACTGGAAAGATGGGCAACTGTACATATAAGGATGAAAGATGATACAGCATAGGAAAACATGGTATTGAGAAGGGCTGGTCATCATCATCCTGGTTTGACAGAGAGACAGTGCATCACAACAAAGCTTTAGGCTAGGGACTCAGTGGAGAGACAAAGAGCTACATTAAAGGGTCTGTTGGTATTGTAGAATGTTTGAAAACTGATGAGCTTTACAGGTAGTACAGGACGAGGAATCACCTAGACAAACAGGCTAAGCTTCCGACGCAAGCTATGAAGCATGAACTATTTGTGTCTTCGATTCTCATCCAAATCACAATGTGGAATGAAAATGAAAAATGGCTGCAGGCAGATGCAGTGTGAGCAGAGGAAGTGTTTTTACTTTGTCTGAATAAGTGGGCTCCACTTCTGAGCAGTGCGAGGCACTTCAAGGGACAATTACATTAGTCTGGTACTTATATTTTACTTGTTGCTGACATACATAAGCACAAAATTCTGTACGTGTAGCCCTTGCTATGATCAACTATGCTGATGACAAATTTGGGCTGAAGCAATCTTGGCCATGACACCGATCATTACAAGTTAATCACAGTAATCTGTCTGAAGCAGTAGTGATCAAACAACCGATAAAGCATAACCTGCATGCCATCTTATAGGAAGAAAAAAATAAGGAACTTACAGACAAGTATAGTACCTTTCACAACTGTTGGACCATCCAAAGAAGGTCCCAGATTTATTTCCAGAACAGATCATTTGTGTCCCTGCTGAAGCTCAATTTCAGCTCTATTGTCCTTTCTTTCTTGTAAAAGAACTTTTCCCCCTAAAAGACTTTCAAACTGAGGAGATCACAACTGACCAGACTAGTGCAGCCAATGACTTACAGAATACACTCATCATTTTAGACTGGTCATCATAAATATTGTACTAAATATGCATGCAGAAATAAGTTATTGCCAAACTGCTATAATACTTGGACAGATTCAGTTTAAGGTAATCACATGTATTAATAAGCTAATTCAAACAAACATGCTTTTATAATATTGATAGGATAGTAAGTCTTAGCGTCTCTCACCCGTAGGTGTTCAAAGTTTGGGAGAAGATTTGTAGCTTGGGTGCTCGTTGTTGTTGTGGTTCTGTTCGCCGAGCTGGGAATTTGTGTTGCAGATGTTTCGTCCCCTGTCTAGGTGACATCCTCAGTGCTTGGGAGCCTCCTGTGAAGCGCTTCTGTGATGTTTCCTCTGGCATTTATAGTGATTTGTATCTGCCGCTTCCAGTTGTCAGTTCCAGCTGTCCGCTGCAGTGGCTGGTATATTGGGTCCAGGTCGATGTGTTTGTTGATTGAATCTGTGGATGAGTGCCATGCCTCTAGGAATTCCCTGGCTGTTCTCTGTTTGGCTTGTCCTATAATAGCAGAAATATACACATAGACAAGGAAGAAACGGGGAACCTATCAACAAAGACTGCATACTCAAACTACTGGACCTGTGCCTCACAACACACTTCACATTCAACAACTAAATATATGAACAAATCAACGGCATACCCATGGGCACACCCATCTCTGGACTCATAGCAGAAGCGGTAATGCAAAGGTTAGAACAAACAATCTTACCGCAAATTCAACCCAAACTCTGGATCAGATATGTAGATGATACCTTTGTAATCATTAAAAACACAGAAATAGAGAACACACACCGGATCATCAACGCCACACTCACAGGAATCTGATTCACTAGAGAGGAAGAAAAGGATACCCAACTCCCATTCCTAGATGTGACGGTACAGAGAACATCTAATGGAGAATTCACCACTAAGGTAAACAGGGAAGCCACACACACAGACCGAGTCCTGAACTACGAAAGCAATCACCCCAACACACACAAAAGAAGATGCATCAAGACACTGTTCAAAAGTCAAAAACATTTCTGAACTGACAGCCAGACTACTGCAACCACTAGGACTCATAACAGCACACAAACCAACAGCCACTCTCAGACAACAACTCACCAGAACGAAGGACCTGATACCCAACATGAGCAAAACCAATGTAGTGTACAAACTCCCATGCAAGGACTGCACAAAACACTACATAGGACAAACGGGAAGACAGCTAACGATCCGCATCCATGAACACCAATTAGCCACAAAACAACATGACCAGCTATCCTTAGTAGCCACACACTCAGATGACAAGCAACATGAGTTCGATTGGGACAACACTAGTATTATAGGACAAGCCAAACAGAGAACAGCCAGGGAATTCCGAGAGGCAGGCACTCATCCACAGATTCAATCAATAAGCACATCGACCTGGACCCAATATACCGGCCACTGCAGCTGGAACTGGCAACTGGAAGCGGCAGATACAAATCACTATAAATGCCGGAGGAAACATCACAGAAGCGCTTCACAGGAGGCTCCAAAGCACTGAGGATGTCACCTAGACAGGGGACGAAACGTCTGCAACTCAAATTCCCAGCTCGGCGAACAGAACCACAACAGGATAGTAAGACAACGGAATGAGGACATGCCACAACCCAAAGGACTAGCCACACTACCACACGTCAAAAACATTTCTGAACTGACAGCCAGACTACTGCAACCACTAGGACTCATAACAGCACACAAACCAACAGCCACTCTCAGACAACAACTCACCAGAGCTAAGGACCTGATACCCAACATGAGCAAAACCAATGTAGTGTACAAAATCCCATGCAAGGACTGCACAAAACACTACATAGGACATACAGGAAGACAGCTAACGATCCGCATCCATGAACACCAATTAGCCACGAAACAACATGACCAGCTATCCTTAGTAGCCACACACTCAGATGAATCGGATTCCTGTGAGTGTGGCATTACCGCTTCTGCTATGAGTCACTTCGGATCATTTCTTCTATAAGCAACATACATGGTGTTTTTCTTCAATGGCAAGCAAACATTAGAATATTATCTTCTCTAACCCAGAAACTCTACAATGAAGTCATAGTTAGCCTGTCTGCTAACTGAAAATAATTGCAGTAACCTAATGGGCTGAACCTAAAGGAGTTCTTTATATTTATTTGCAGGAAACCCAGACCACAAACGCTAAAGGCAGGAGAATTACGATCCATAATAAGTCGTTGTCAAGTCTGTACAAAGTAAATCTGGACTCAAAGGGTGTAATGGTGCTATTCTTAATTATGTTTGAAAGGTATTAATACAGAGATGAAGATAAACTAATGCTATTATTTTATGGTGCTGATTGGACTGTAGCAAACACTACTACTAAATTTGCTGGACAGTTTGTTGATATTGGTAACATTTATGAGCACGTTCACATCAACAAAGTAATTGATAGTAAAGTGATGGTGCTGATACAAAGCTTGGCAAAGACTCTGCCCTTTGCTTTTGCAATGGTAAATACTTTATGCAAATAATTGTACAGATGTGGATTCCACTGATCTTCACAGCACAATAAAACTAAATGTTACACTAATTTGATGGAGTATCACGTTTATCATTTTCAGTCATTTGATGATTTCGACAAATACTTAATTTGAGAGACTACAAGAGAACACCGAGCCACTAGTACATTGCACAGATGGCATTTATTTAATTATGTGCACTTAGTAGAGAAATATATCCCAAACTCCATAAATTAAATTGAGGGCATTGACCTTGTGGAATAGAGAGCATTTCAATCTGCAGTGATCTATATTTTTGGTAGTTATTCAGACCACAATTTTATGTACACAGTATATACTGAACCTACATATAGGAACCTGTATCACTTCTACAAAATATTGGGGATATTAGAGTTAATCTTAAATTAATCAGTGGGTGAGATGTGGAAAAAGTGATTTGCCTCTCTTATTTTACACATGGTTTGAGTTTATTTTACATTGATTTCAGTAGACAAAATAAATTGGATAGGGTATAAAATATATCATCAGTTTCCTTTATCCTGTTTTTTGTTTGGCAATAGAAATTTGAAATTATCCCTGTTGACTCTTTTATAATCTACACTACAAGAGTTCATCTTTAAAATTAACTCTGCATTTAATACTCTCCTTAAACATACTTCTGGCCTTCTAATTCTAGACAGTTGAAGGAAATTTTAAGTTTAATGAAGAAGGATTATTTTTATTCATAAAAAACATGTTCAAATCAGAAGATATCAAACATTATCACACATGTATTTTGCTTTTTAATACCAACAGGAATTTAACTCATTTAAGGAGAATTCCCAAAAGCATGATGGTTGCCAAACTGTGGTTTGTAAGCATTTAGAATCGTAAAATCCTTACAGAGTGGAAGCAGGCCTTTATGCCCATCGATTCCACACCAACCCTCTGAACAGCATCCCACCCAGACCCAGACCCCCCACCCTATCCTTTTAACTCTCATTTCCCATAGCTAACCGACCTAGCCTGTACATCCATGGACACTATGGGCAATTTAGCATGGCCAATCCATGCACATCTTTGGACTGTGGGAGAAAACCAGAGTACCCAGACGAAACCCACACAGACATGGGGAGAATGTGCAAGCTCCACACAGACAGTTGCCCAAGGCTGGAATCAAACCCAGGTCCCTGGTACTGTGAGGCAGTAGTGCTAATCACTGTGCCGCCTGTTTTATATTTATCATGATATTAAACTCAACAACTATTTATGAATAACCATTATAATGAAAATAATCTCATCTTTTAACAACACTTTAGCACAAGCACAGTTCAGTTATTTTCGCCAGCATTATTGAAAAAACATTATTTTGTAAAATACACGTTTGGAACTGGGCCACGTAGCCACAAATAATTACTAAGCATTTTCAGTGTTAACCTGGATTTAACTTTAACTGATTTAGGAAATGTTCTTCTTCATGTCCCAACAACCTTTTAAGTGAAGGATTTAAAAGTATAATGCTTAAATCTGCCATTTTAAACAACACAAATTGTATTATGTTATCCTATTTCTTTATACATTACATTGAATATTATTACTGCAGTTACACAGAATAGAATGCATATTATGAGTAACACATTTTGTTCTCACTAGATTTAGTGGTTATGTCTTTCTTATACAACAATCAAGGTGTTTTTGTTAAAACACTGACTCCGTGTACTTTAGAAGTTATTTTTGGATTTAGCATAAGACATATTGACAGTAATCAACTATTATTACTGCATCCCACCTGAGAATCAATAGATTGAAGTTATGTTCAATATTTTTGAAAGACACTGATTTTTCTGCATTTCAGGGGAGGAATGCTAGTGCAATTTTTATTTAGTTCCACCAATTCTAATATCTCCTACTTTATACGACTCCAGAGTCGATTTGAAAATTTCCACACTACTGTATTAGTGAGACCTTTTTATTGCTCATTCCTTTTTTATAAAATATTTTAAAGGATTGTGGCTGTCACTGGCAAAGCCAGCACCATCCTTAATTAGCGTTACTGAGTGGCTTGCTAGACCATTTCAGTGAGAAGTCAGGAATCAATAATATTGCAGTGGATCTGAAGTCATGTGCAGGTCAAACCAGGTAAGGTGACAGATTTTCTTCCTAAAGGATATTTGTGAACAAGATGGATTTTTTGACAATCGATGGTGCTTCACATTAAGTTAATGAAACCAGCTTTATATTACAGATTTACTCCTTATTATATATGAACTAAATTCCACCAACTACGATGGTAGGATTTGAAACCAAATGTTCCCAGAGCATTGTACTATATAATTGCATTAATAGTCCAGTAACATACTATGATGCCACTAGCTCCCTTGTAGCAACACATAACAGATTATAGAACAGACATTATAGCCAAGCAACTGGATTCAGTGTGTCCACCTTGAAACTTTGTATATGGATAGTAAATGGAATCAATGAAGGTGAAGGTTCTTAAAGGCAAGAAGCACATAAAATATCCATTGCTGGGCATTCTCCTTGCCTGTATGCTTTTACTTATTCTGCCACATATCAAGATAAAATTGCCATAGTCCATTAGTCCACAGGACCATAGGGCTGCTCTCTCATTAGAAAGACACAACTGGTCAGGTTTAACATGAGGGTCACCATGCCTCAGGTAAGAAGAGAGGTTGAGAAGGATAATCCTTCATGATAACCTTAGCCGGTACAGGAACTGAACCCTGCTGGTGCTGTTAGCATAACTCTGCATCACTAAAGAGCCATCCGGCCAATTGTGCTAACCAATATCATGTTAAGAATGCAACAACAGAGTATTAGTACTAATGGGAGTAGCATCAGATCTACATCTGTCTAAGACATATTAGGGTACTTTCTAGATGGTATAAAGTTAAATACAGTGGATGTCCGAAGAGACTTGGGGGATCAGGTGCATCGATCTTTAAAATATCATCAAGATGGTAGAGGGCCAGAGCTCTTGAGCTGGACCTTGTCCACACCAACCACTTTTCTTTCTTGTTTTTTTTTTCTTTTTCTCATCTCATGCCCGAGCTCAGACGGAATTGGCAGCAGCAAGGACCCACAGCCCATATTAGAGTGAGCCCTTTCTGGACCCCATGGCGACAGTGTTGAGTGGGCCCAGCGCGGACTCATGGCAGCAAGTGGGCCCTGTGCAGGCCCCGTGGCGGCAAGTGGGCCCGGCATGGACATGAGTGAGCCCTTTACTTAGGACAAAGAACAAAACAACACATGAACAGGCCCTTCAGCCCTGCAAGCCTGCGTTGACACATTTCGCCCTTCCGTACTAAAACTGTCTTCACTTACAGGATCTGTTTCCCTCTAATCCCTTTTTATTCATGTATTTGTCCAGGTGCTTCTTGAATGCTGCTAATGTGTCTGCTACCACCTTCTGGCAGTGCGTTTTAGGCACACACCACCCTTTGTATGAAACCCTAGCCTTGCACATCTCTGTTAAACGTCTCCACATGCACCTTGAACCTGTGCCCCCTAATAATTGACCCCTCCACCCTGGGAAAAAGCCTCATACTTTCCACTCTATCCATGCTATTCACAATCTTATAAACGTCTAACAGGTCGCCCTCAACCTCCTGTGTTCCAGTGAACACAAACCCAGTCCATCTATCATTCTTCATAGCTAAATCCCCTATACCAGGCAACATCCTGGTAAACCTTTTCTGTACCCTCTCCAAAGCATTCACGTCCTTCTGATAGTGGCGGACCAGAATGTACACAATATTCCAAGTGTGGCCTAACTAAAGTTCTGTAAAGCTGCAGCATAAGTTGTCTATCCTTACACTCAATACCCCTTCCAATAAAGGCACGCATGGCATAGACTTGTTTTACTACCTTATCTACTTGTGCTGCCACCTTCAGTGATGTGTGGACCTGCACACTCAGGTCCCTCGGCATATCAGTACTCCTAGAGGTTCCTCCATTCACCATATAATTTGCACCTGGTACTTGACCTTTCAAAATGGATCACCTCACATTTTAACTTAAAAATGTGATGCTGGAAAAGCGCAGCAGGTCAGGCAGCATCAAAGAAGGAGAATCAACGTTTTGGGCATAAGCCCTTCTTCACAGAAACGTCGATTCTCCTTCTCCTTTGAGGCTGCCTGACCTGTTGCGCTTTTCCAGCATCACATTTTTAAGCTCTGATCTCCAGCATCTGCAGTACTCACTTTCACCTCACATTTGTCAGGATTAAACTCCATCTGCCATTTTTCTACCCACAGCTCCAACTGATCTATATCCTGCTGTATCCTCTGACAATCCTCCCCACTATCTGCAATTCCACCAATCTTTGTATCATCTGCAAACTTACTAATTAAACCAGCTACAGTTTCCTCCAAATTATTTATATCAATCACGAACAGCAGAGGTCCAAGTACTGATCCTTGTGGAACACCACTGGTCACAACCTTTTAACTTCACCTTTTGTACCAGTCAGTCATGACGGACTTTGTCAAAGGCTTTACTGAAGTCCATGTAGATATCAACTGCTTTTCCCTCATTAATCACCTTCATCACCTCCTCACAACACTTGATCAAGTTAATAAGGCACAACCTCCCCCACACAAAACCATGCTGTCTGTCACTAACAAGTCCATTTGCTTCGAAATGCATATAGATCTTGTCCCTGAGAATCCTTTCCAATAATTTCCCTACCACGAACATGAGGCTCACAGGCCTATAACTTCCTTGATTATCTTTATTATGCTTTTTAAACAATGGGACAATATTGGCTATTCTCCAGTCTTCTGACACCTTACCTGTGGCCAAAGAGGATACAAAGATTTTTGTCAACACTCCAGCATTGCTTCCCTCAATTTGCTGGGATAGACCCCATCAGGACCCAGGGACTTATCAATCTTAATACTTTTTAAGATGCACCACACCTCTTCCTTTTTAATAGAAATTCAACATTCCCTTCCCTGACATCACACTACACCAATTCCCTCTCTTTAATGAATATCAATACTGTACAAAGTATTTGTTTAAGACATCACCTACCTCTTCTGACTCTACACATTTCCTCTTTAGTCTCTGAGTGGGTCAACCCTTTCCCTGGCTACCCTCTTGCTTTTTATTTATGTATAAATAACCCTTGGGATTCTCCTTAATCCTGTTTGCTAACGACTTTTCATGATCCCTTTTAGGCCTTCTACTAATACCTTGAAGTTCTTTCCTATTTTCCTTATTTACTTCCATGGTTTTGTCAGTTCCCATTCTCCTCGACCTTACGCATGTTTCCTTTCTTTTTCTGACCAAGGTCATAACATCCCTGGTCATCCAAGGTTCATGGAACTTGCCACACCTATCCTTCATTCTCACAGGATCACCGTTCCTGAACTCATTATCAACTTACTTCACTCATCTAGCCAGAGGTATAGTGGACAACGATGAAGGTTACCTCAGTTTACAATGGGATCTTGATCAGATGGGCCAATGGGCTGAGAATTGGCAGATGGAGTTTAATTTAGATAAGTGTGAGACGCTGCATTTTGGGAAAGCAAATCTTAGCAGGACTTATACACTTAATGGTAAGGTCCTGGAGAGTGTTGCTGAACAAAGAAATCTTGGAGTGCAGGTTCATAATTCCTTGCAAGTGCAGTCGCAAGTAAATAGGATAATGAAGAAGGCGTTGGTATGATTTCCATTATTGGTCAGAGTGTTGAGTACAGGAGTTGGGAGGTCATGTTGCAGCTGTAACATTGGTTAGGCCACTTCTAGAATATTGCATACAATTCTGGTCTCCTTCCTATCGGAAGGATGTTAAGAAACTTGAAAGGGTTCAGAAAAGATTTACAAGGACGTTGCCAGGGTTGAAGGAGTTGAGCTATAGGGGAAGGTTGAATAGGCTAGGGCTGTTTTCCCTGGAGCATCAGAGGTTGAGGGGTGACCTTATAGAGTTTTATAAATCATGGGGCATGGATAGGACAGAGGCGAGGGAGTCCAGAACTGGAGGGCATAGGTTTAGGATGAAAGGGGAAAGATATAAAAGAGACCTAAGAGACACCTTTTTCACACAGAGGGTGGTATGTGTATGGAATGAGCTGCCAGAGGAAGTGGTGGAGGCTGGTACAATTGCAACATTTAAAAGCCATCTGGATGGGTATATGAATAGGAAGGGTTTGGAGGGATGTGGGACTGGGTGCTGGCAGGTGGGACTAGATTGGGTTGGAATATCTGGTTGACATGGGTGAGTTGAACCAAGGGGTCGGTTTCCGTGTTGTGCAACTCTATGAGTCTATAACTGCTATCTGAAATATTTGCACATATCCAGTGCGATTAACCCTCAACAGCTGCCTCCAATCAACACTCTCCAATTCCTGCCTAATATTGTTGTTGTTTGCCTTTCCCCAATTTAACATCTTCACCCAAGGACTGCTGTTATCCCTATCCATGAGTATCTTAAAATCACGGTATTGTGGTCACTACTCCCGAAACATACTCCCACTGAAACAACATTCACCTAGCCGGGCTCATTTCCCAAAACTAGGTGCAGTATAACCCTTCCCTAGTTTGACTGATTACAGGTTCTGGATTAGTGGTGCTGGAAGAGCACAGCAGTTCAGGCAGCATCCGAGGAACAGTAAAATCGACGTTTCGGGCAAAAGCCCTTCATCAGGAATAAAGGCAGAGAGCCTGAAGGGTGGAGAGATAAGCTAGAGGAGGGTGGGTGTGGGGAGAAAGTAGCATAGAGTACAATAGGTGAGTGGGGGAGGGGATAAAGGTGATAGGTCGGGGGGTAGGGAGGGTGGAGTGGATAGGTGGAAAAGAAGATAGGCAGGTAGGACAGGTCATGGGGACAATTACCCCATTCATTTAATTAATCCTTGCAATATCAATTTTTTTTGTCACTTCTGATGCTCTCTGCACCAACAACAATTTCTCAAATCTTACCAGTTTAGGGTCATGCTCCTTTATCCACTGGAACTCTCACTGCCAACCTTCCTCTCGCAATGTTTTGACTCTTCTCCTCTGAACCTTGCCTCCTTTTTTTGCTTTTTTTAATTTCAAAAATATACTTTATTCATAAAATACTTTGATGGTCTGTACAGTTGGACATGTCATACATATGTAAACATTCCATTTTTTTGCATACTGAAAGAGAGTAATCATTCCTATTTACAGGTCTGTACAATTACATTTTTAGCTGAGGCGTCAGCAGAGCCCCCTGTTCTTCTTTAGGCAGGCAGACGTTACACGGTGGTCTTTCCCCACCGCGCCTTGGCGGCAGCTGCCTCAAGCTTCAGCACGTCCCTCAACACGTAGTCCTGGACCTTGGAATGTGCCAGTCTGCAACACTCAGTCGGGGTCAACTCCTTCAGCTGGAAGATCAACAGGTTTTGGACCGCCCAGAGAGCGTCCTTCACCGAGTTGATGATCCTCCAGGCACAGTTGATGTTCGTCTCGGTGTGCGTCCCGGGGAACAGGCCGTAGAGCACAGAGTCCCGCATCACGGCGCTGCTCGGGACAAAATTCGACAAACACCACTGCATTCCTCTCCAGACTTCTTCTGCGTAGGTACATTCCAGAAGGAGGTGTGTGACAGTCTCGGCCCCCCCGCAGCCGCTTCGAGGGCAGCGTGCGGTGCGGCTGAGAGTCCGGGCATGCATAAAGGATCTCACAGGCAGAGCCCTTCTCACCACCAGCCAAGCCATGTCTTGGTGCTTGTTGTAAAGTTCTGGCGATGAGGCATTCTGCCAAATGGCTTTGACAGTCTGCTCAGGGAACCGCTCGATAGGATCCGCCCTCTCCTTTTCCCGAAGGGTCTCAAGGACACTACGTGCTGACCACTTCCTGATGGACTTGTGGTCAAAGGTATTTTTCTTCATAAACTTCTCCATGAAGGACAGGTGATATGGAACGGTCCAACTACTTGGAGCGTTCCGCTGCAGCGAGGCCAGGCCCATCCTTCGCAACACCGGGGACAGGTAGTACGTAGTGGCACTTGGTGTTTACGTACCAGGGATCCAGGCACAGCTTGATGCAGCCACACACAAAGGTGGCCATCAGGGCGAGGGTGGCATTGGGTGTATTTTTTCCCCCGTCGCCCAGATCTTTGTACAGCGAGTCCCTTCGGACCCGGTCCATCTTTGACCTCCATATAAACTGGGAGATGGCCCGGGTGACTGCAGCGGCACAGGTTCTGGGAAGAGGCCAGACCTGTGCCACGTATAATAACAATGACAGTGCCTCACGCCAGATGACCAGGTTTTTTCCCGCGATGGAGAGCGACCGTAGCATCCATCTGCCCAGTTTCTGCCTCACTTTGTTGATATGCTCCTCTCAAGACTTGGCGCACGCCCCAGCCCCCCAAACCAAATGCCCAGCACCTTCAGGTGGTCGGTCCTGACGGTGAAGGGGATCGAGGATTGGTCAGCCCAGTTCCCGAAGAGCATGGCCTCACTCTTGCCTCGGTTTACCTTGGCCCCCGAGGCCCGCTCGAACTGGTCACATATGCACATGAGTCTGCGCATGGACAGCAGATCCGAACAGAAAACGGCGACGTCATCCATGTACAGGGAGGCCTTAACCTGCAGGCCCCCGCTGCCAGGAATAGTCCATAAGACCATAAGACCATAAGACATAGGAGTGGAAGTAAGGCCAATCGGCCCATCAAGTCCACTCCGCCATTCAATCATGGCTGATGCGCATTTCAGCTCCACTTACCAGCGTTCTCCCCGTCGCCCTTAATTCCTCGAGACAACAAGAATCTATCAATCTCGGCCTTGAAGACATTTAGCGTCCCAGCTTCCACTGCACTCCGTGGCAATGAATTCCACAGGCCCACCACTCTCTGGCTGAAGAAATGTCTCCGCATTTCTGTTCTGAAATGACCCCCTCTAATTCTAAGGCTGTGTCCACGGGTCCTAGTCTCCTCGTTTAACTGAAACAATTTCCTAGCATCCACCTTTTCCAAGCCATGTATTATTTTGTACGCCTCTATTAAGTCTCCCCTTAATCTTCTAAACTCCAACGAATACAATCCCAGTATCCTCAGCCGTTCCTCATATGTTAGACCTGTCATTCCAGGGATCATCCGTGTAAATCTCCGCTGGACACGTTCCAGTGCCAGTATGTCCTTCCTGAGGTGTGGGGACCAAAACTGGACACAGTACTCCAAATGGGGCCTAACCAGAGCTTTATAAAGTCTTAGTAGTACATCTCTGCTTTTATATTCCAACCCTCTTGAGATAAGAGACAACATTGCATTCGCTTTCTTAATCACAGACTCAACCTGCATGTTTACCTTTAGAGAATCCTCGACTAGCACTCCCAGATCCCTTTGTGCATTGGCTTTATTAATTTTCTCACCATTTAGAAAGTAGTCTATGCTTTTATTATTTTTGCCAAAGTGCAAGACCTCGCACCTGCTCACGTTAAATTCCATCCCCCCGCTGCCAGGAATAGTCACCTCTCTCAGGCTCGCATCCTTCCTGATGGACTCGGCCAATGGCTCTATGCAACACACAAACAAGGCAGGAGAGAGAGGGCAGCCCTGCCTGACTCCAGATCTGACTGGGAAGCTATCTGATTCCCACCCATTGATTGAGACTGCACTGACAACGTTGGTGTAGAGCAGTCTGATCCAATTGCAGATTCCCTCCCCAAAGCCCATTTTCGAGAGAACATCTCTCATATACCTGTGTGATATCCTGTCAAAAGCTTTCTCCTGGTCCAGGCTGATCAGGCAGGTGTCCAACCCTCTGTCCTGCACGTAGGCGAACGTATCCCTGAGGAGTGCGAGACTCTCAGCAATCTTCCTGCCTGGGGTACAGCACAGGTTTGGTCAGGGTGAATCACCGACCCCAGAGCAGACCTGACCCGGTTGGCGATTACCTTTGACAGAATTTTGTAGTCTGCGTTCAACAGTGAGATTGGTCTCCAATTTTTGAGTTCCTCCCTCTCCCATTTCCGCTTGTAGATGAGGGTGATGATGCCTTTCTTCATGGATTCACTCATTGTACCTGCCCGAAGCATACTGACATACACCTCCAGCAGGTCCTGGCCAATCAAGTCCCACAGAGCGGAATAGAGCTCGACTGTCGCTTCCGGGAGTTTTATTCTTTTCGAAGGACTCGAAATACCGAACAACCCAGATGGCCTCCTTCTTCAAAGACCGCAATTTCCCCTCAGACGTGGTAGACGATGCTCTCCACCGCATCTCCTCCACTTCCCGCTCCTCCGCCCTTGAACCCCGCCCCTCCAATCGCCACCAGGACAGAACCCCACTAGTCCTCACCTACCACCCCACCAACTTCCAGATACATCGGATCATCCTTCGTCATTTCCGCCACCTCCAAATGGACCCCACCAGCAAGGATATATTTCCCTCCCCACCCCTATCAGCGTTCCGGAAAGACCACTCCCTCCGCGACTCCCTTGTCAGATCCACACCCCCACCAGCCCAACCTCCACTCCCGGCACCTTGCCCTGCAACCACAAAAAATGCAAAACTTGCGCCCACACCTCTCCCCTCACTTCTCTCCAAGACCCCAAGGGATCCTTCAATATCCATCAGAAATTCACCTGCACCTCCACACACATCATTTACTGCATCCGCTGCACCCGATGTGGCCTCCTATACATTGGGGAGAGAGGCCGCCTACTTGCGGAACATTTCAGAGAACACCTCTGGGACACCCACACCAACCAACCCAACCGCCCCATGGCTGAACACTTTAATTCCCCCTCCCACTCCACCAAGGACATGCAGGTCCTTGGCCTCCTCCATTGCCAGACCATGGCCTGGAGGAAGAGCAACTCATCTTCCACCTAGGAACCCTCCAACCACAAGGGATGAATACAGATTTCTCCAGCTTCCTCCTTTCCCCTCCCCCCACCTTTTCTCAGTCCCAACCCTCAGACTCAGCACCGCCTTCTTGACCCGCAATCTTCTTCCCAACCTCTCCGCCCCCAGCCCCTCTCCGGCCTATCACCCTCACCTTAACCTCCGTCCCCCAAATCCCTCCTCTCTACCTTTTATCTTAGCCTGCATGGCACACCCTCCTCATTCCTGAAGAAGGGCTTATGCCCGAAACGTCAATTCTCCTTCTCCTTTGATGCTGCCTGACCTGCTGCACTTTTCCAGCAACACATTTTTAAGCTCTGATCCCCAGCATCTGTAGTCCTCACTTTCTCCTAGAAGGACTCGAGGACCTTGGTCAGCTCGTCCAGAGATAGCAGCTGGTCCAGCCTCTCACGTGTTCTGTCGTCTAAGACCTCCGTGATAGAGGACAGGAACAACTGGTACGCCGCCCTGTCGGTCGGCTTCGCGTCATACAGACTGGCATAGAAGGATTTACTGATCCTCATGACGTCAGCCTGAGATGACGTTATGGAGCCATCTTCTTCCTTCAGGCTGCTGAGCACGGAGCTCTCTTTGTGCACCTTCTGGAAGAAGAAATGTGAGCACATCTCGTCCTGCTCCACCGAGCGGACCCTGGACCGGAAGATTATCTTGGAGGCCTCCGAAGCAAAAAGCGAGGCTTGCTGGCCCTTCACCTCCTTGAGATCCTCCGTGACATCGACCCCCATCGTCTGCAGCAGGAGCAGGTTCTGCATACTTTCCTGGAGGGGCTAACCAATTCTCAACAGCAGGTTCTTCCATGATACCCTTCACACCAGTGCTGACTGCAAAATCTGCTCCCAGAATGCAAACGACCAATCTCTCAGCACCCTCTGGTTACTATTTATTTTCCTCTATTTATTTCTCTTGGGTGAGCACAGGACCTGGCATTGGACTCAGCAGCTGCCAAATCGGTGAAGGTGACGTCGGCAAGGTGGATCCAGCAGCGAAAGATAGTGCCTGAGGATTGGCGACTTCATTGTTGGTTTGGTCCAGCGCTGGCAGCAGTGAAGCAATGAGCAGAAGGGCATCACGGCAAAATCGACAAGGTGTGCCCAGCGCCGAAAGATGCAACTCTGACATTGGTTGGTCCTGGGCAAGTGGCAGCAGGTCAATGGTTGAGAATTGGCCCAGTGGCAAAAGACAGCACCTGAAGAGTGGCGACTTCAATGCTGGTTGGGTCCAATGTAGACAGCAGCAAGGTGTTGAAGGAGAAACGGCATGGCAGGCATCATTGATGATGAGCTGGCTCAGGACCACTTTATACTATGTCTTTCTATTTTATTTTTCTTTTAATTTTTTTTGTCTTATTCTTAAAACTATTCAAAATGGCACCAGATCATAGCGACAGTTTAAAGCTTTTTCATTGTCACCACGATCCAACACCATTTTGAAAAAGCTTTTCACTATATTTTACTGCTTTCCTCATTATAAAATAAAATCAATCATTAACTCATTCAAATGCCACAAACAGGTGCAGGAAACAATCAAGAAGGCTACTGGAATGCTAACTTTTAGATCAAAAGGAATATAGCTTAAGGATGCCAATGTTATGCTGCAACTACACAAAACTCTCTTAGACCCTACTTGGATTACTGTCAGCAGATCTGGGCACCACACTTTAGGAAGCATATATTGGCCTTGGAAGGAGTACAATGTAGGTTTACAAGAAACTTGGATTTGAGAGGTTATGGGGAGATTGGGCCAGTTTTCATTAGAATGTAGTAGGTTAAGTGGTGATCTTTTTGAAGTCTTAAGATAATAGCAGGAAAATACAGGGCAGATAAAGATAAACTCTTTTCACTGGTTAGAGATTCTACAACTAGGGGACACAATCTGAGAATTAGAGTCAGACTGTTCAGGAGAGATGTTGGAAGCATTTCTACACACATATATAGTAGAGATTGGGAACTTTCTTCCCCAAATACAGTTGATGCTGGATCAATTGTGAATTTTAAATCTGAGGGTAGGTAATGTTTTGTTAAGCAAAGGTATTAAAGGATATTGGCCAAAGACATGGAGTTAAGCTACAGACAATTCATGATCTAATTGAATAGTAAAACAGGCTTGAGACACTGAATGGCTTACTCCTGTTCCTAAGTTCTTTAAAATTACAATATATTTGTTACTATATACAAACTAAAATGTATTCTGATAGAAGGTAATCTGAAGTAATTTCCATGAAGATTCTCTCACTCTCTGACCTTAATTTCTGCAGAAGATTTATGAAAGCATCAAATATATAAATTACAAATTATGGCAATGTTCTAGAATTTCTGCCAAACTTCAGCTAAAGACAGAATTTTTTTAGATACTCTGACATCTTGTTTTTAGTCCCTTTACTGTAACTTGTGGCACAGCAGTTTTTGTATTATTCCCTTTTTATTGGATTTTTTTTATTTAAACGTTTTTTGATTTAAGCCCCACAGCCTCTGCCAAGCTCTTTTTATTGTGAAAGGTGCTATCTATTGTCCCTGATAGCATGAACTAATATTAATACCACCAGGTACCAACTAAGCCAATAGTGCTAACATTGGAACTCTCTCTGATTTTTTTATTATTTTATTTTCTTTTATCAATTTTGAATTTTGAGCTGAATTGACTGGGACAGCTTGTGTTAAAAGGAAAAGAACAGACAAAACAAACCTTAGTTATTTGTCAATCTTAAGAGTTATACAATACAAAAACAGATCCTTCGGTTCAACCAGTACATGCCGAATATAGTCCCAAATGACTATATTCCTGTACCTGAACCATATCCCTCCAAACCTTTCCTATTCAAGTACTTACCCAAATGTCATTTAATCATTGTAATTGTGTCCACATCCACCACTTCTTCAGGAAATTCATTCCACACACGAACCACGCTCTATGTAAAAAATATACCCCTCATGTCTTTTTTAAAATCTCTCTCTACTCACCTTAAATATGTGCCCCTAGTCTTGAAGTCCTCCATCCTAGGGGAAAAACATCGACCAATAACCCTATCTATACCCTTCATAATTACAAAAATGTTCTGTAAAGTCACCCCTCGACCTCAGAGACTCCCAGCAAGAGCACTGTATTTAAACAGATAGCAGATGTCAATTAATGAGATCTGTACCCAGAATTGGCTCAGGAAATCTGGAGGCGAAGTGGTGTTCAAGTAGATGGCTGTTATTAAATGATAACTGAGATCTCCAGAAAAGTTGATCTGTCTATTAAGGCAAGCCAGAATTGAAGTTCTTTTTGGAATTATCTTTTCTGAGAAATGGTTCTGAGTTGCTGCTGAGACAGCATGAAGACTTGCAAGTTCCTCACCTAATCTGATACACTAGCTTCCAGAAGCCCAAAGAGTAGAAAGTTGAGTTTGAAGTGTTGTTGCTTCTGCATGTATAAATATGACCATGGTCAACGTTTTAGAAAAACTGCCAAAGAGTTCATATTGATGCCTGTGAAGTAACACAACGTGAAGGATGTTTAAGTAATCTAGCTAGTTTTATTATTTTCTTTTATTTCGGTTGTGGGAAAAGTGTTGGAAAGGGTTATAAGAGATTGGGTTTATAATCATTTAGAAAGGAGTAAGTTGATTAAGGATAGTCAACACGGTTTTGTGAAGGGTAGGTCGTGCCTCACAAACCTTATTGAGTTCTTTGAGGTGACCAAACAGGTGGATGAGGGTAAAGCAGTTGATGTGGTGTATATGGATTTCAGTATGGCGTTTGACAAGGTTCCTACTGCAATACGGTAGGCTATTGCAGAAAATATAGAGGCATGGGATTGAGGGTGAATTAGCGGTATGGATCAGAAATTGGCTAGCTGAAAGAAGACAGAAAGTGAGGATTGATGGGAAATTTAAAACAATATACAAAGCATCTACTACTCCATTGCATAGACACGAAAGGTTCCAAAAATTTCACCATAGCCTAGACAGATATCTAGGTGATGCGCATGTGTTGTAATAGTGTTAGCAGTGCTGTTCTCACCATACATTCATTGAACAGCCACGCAACCCCAAGATAAGGACAGTAGATATTCATCCTGGAGTTCAGTTACTCGTAGTGTACCACAAGGATCTGTTTGAGTCCACTGTTGTTTGTCATTTTTATAATTGACCTGGATGAGTGCATAGAAGGATGGGTTCATAAATTTGTGGATGACACGAAGGTCGGTATTGATAGATATTGATAGTGACGAAGGATGTTGCAGGTTACAGAGATACATAGGTAAGCTGCAGAGCTGGGCCGAGAGGTAACAAATGGAGTTTAATACGGAAAAGTGTGAGGTGATTCACTCTGGAAGGAGTAACAGGAATGCAGAGTACTGGGTTAATGGTAAGATTCTTTGTAGTGTAGATGAACAGAGATCTGAGTGTCCAGGTACATAAATCCCTGAAAATTGCCAGGGAGGTTGACAGGGTTGTTAAGAAGGCATACGGTGAGTTAGCTTTTATTGGTAGAAGGATTGCGTTTCAGAACCATGAGGTCATGCTGCAGCTGTACAAAACCATGGTGTGGCCGCACTTACAGTATTGCATAAAGTTCTGGTCACCGCATTATAAGGAGGATGTGGAAGCTTTGGGAAGGGTTCAGAGGACATTTACAAGGAGGTTGCCTGATATGGAGCGAAAGTCTTACGAGGAAAGGCTGAGGGACTTGAGGCTGTTTTCCTTCGAAAGAAGAAGTTTGAGAGGTGACTTAATTGAGACATATAAGATAATCAGAGGGCTAGATCGGGTGGACAGTGAGAGGCTTTTTCGTCGGATGGTGATGGCTAGCACAAGGATACATAGCTTTAAACTGAGGGGTGATAGATATAGAAAGATGTCAGAGGTAGTTTCTTTACTCAGAGAGTAGTAGGGGCATGGAATGCACTGCCTGCAACAGCAGTAGATTCACCAACTTTAAGGGCATTTAAATGGTCATTGGATAGGCATATGGACGAGAATGGAATAGTGTAGGTTAGATAGGCTTCAGATTGATTTCACAGGTCGGTGCAACATCGAGGGCCAAAGGGCCTGTACTGTGCTGTAATGTTATACGTTCTATTTATCTCTTTGTTTGCCTGTCTGTCTTTTGTCTGAATAGATGCTGGAAACAAATGTTTTGGTTTTAAAGCACAGTCAAAAATCAGTTTACGATGTTGTTTAATTTTCTCTTTGCTAATGTTATTTTGTATTTAATAACTTATTTATTATTTTGTTTAAGATACAAAACTAGGAACTAGAAATTACTTATTGGCAAACCTGGGATTGGTTATTCAAAAGTTTGGTTAGACACCACTGGACAGACTATTTGGGGCTCTTCATTGCTTTTATTTTGTGTTGTGAATACAGTGGGAATTTTGGTTCAGCTGTCTGTCTGTGTCATAACACTAACCAGTTTCTTCTAGGTGATATATACAGTCAAGAATGTTGAATAGTTTATTATCCTGTTGGTTAAAATGATCTTGTTATGTTTTTCCAAATGATTTCTCCTCTTCTATGCTAGGTTAACCCTTAACCATATAAATATTTCAAGTTTTATACTGAAGTTACCCTACGCTGTACATATTATAATCTCTAAACTGTAAATTTTATGGTAGAAAGATCTCAATTTATCAACAGTTCGGTATTGAATTCTCTTCAAACAAACTTCATTACCTGTATTTAGAACATAATTGCATTAATTTTGTGGGTACATATAGTAGAGATGTTTACTCCTACATTTTTTTGTAACTTGAAAACAATTTTAACTGTCATTTTAAACAGTTTAAAACTTTTTAAGAATGATAATAATAAAAAGACAAAAAATATATAATTATTTGTTATCCTTTCAATAATGAGATATCAATGAAGTGATTGACATACGTATTGAAATTACTGCGATATTATTGGGGAGTGTGTATCAGTAATAATTATATGTTCTTTTGTACATACACTGATTTCTTGGAACAGGTGAAATTTTTAAAAAATAATCTGGAATTAAGGGTCGAACACTGACCTTCCCTCCATCATAAGGTCAGAAATGGGGATGTTCACCGATTATTGCACAATGTTTAGCACCATTAATGACTCCTCAGATGCTGCAGCAGAACATTTTCCAATGCAACAAGATCTGGACAATATCCAGGCTAGAGCTGATAAGTGGGAGGTAACATTCACCCAACACAAATGCCAGGCTATGACCATCACCAATAAGAAACAATCTAACCATCGGCTCATGACACTCAATGGCATTCCCATCAATGAATTCCGCATTATCAACACCCTGGGAGTTATCATTGACCAGAAACGCATCTGGACTCATCACATAAACACAGTGACTACAAGAGCAGGTCAGGGGCTATTAATACTGTGGTGAGTAACTCACCTCCTGACTCCCCAAAGCCTGTCCACCACTACAAGGCACAAGTCAGGAGTCTGATGGAATATTCCCTATTTGCCTGAATGACTGAAAACTCCAAAAAAACTCAAGATGTTTGGCACCATCCAGAACAAAGCAGCCTGCTTGAATGGCACTACATCTACAAGCAACTAAGACAAAGTGAGGACTGCAGATAGTGGAGATCAGAGTTGAAAAGTGTGTCACTGGAAAAGTACAGCAGGTCAGGCAGCATCTGAGAACCAAGAGAATTGACGTTTGGGCATAAGCCGTTCATCAGGAATGAAGGGCTGATGAAGGGCTTATGCCCAAAGCATCAATTCTCTTGCTCCTCGGATACTGCCTGACTCGCTGTGCTTTTCCAGCACCACACTTTTGACTATATCCACAAGCATCCACTCCCTCCACTACCAACACTCAGTAGTAGCAGTGTGTACTATCTACAAGATGCACTGCAGAAATGCACCAAAGATCTTCCAAAAGCACCTTTCAGACCCATGACCAAAAGACAAGGACAGCTGAAACATGTGAACACCACCAGCTGCAAATTCCTCTCCAAACCACTCATCAACCTATCTTGGAAGCCTGCTAGCCAGTCAAATTCCACAAATGAATACATTTTTTTAAAAATCATGAAACCACTGTTGATTGTCAGAGAACCCCATCTGGATTCACTAATGTCCCTAAGGGAAAGAAATCTGTCATCCTTATTTGGTATGGGCTACATGTGTGTCCAGACTCACAGCAACATGTTTGACTCTTAACTGCCTTCTGAACCATTAGGGATGGGCAACAAATGCTGGCCTAGCCAAAGATGCCCAGATCACATGAGTGAATAAAAAAAAACCTAATGGTCAAACATTTACAAATAAAACAGAGCTGATAAACAAAGGGTCATTGAGCGTCAGTCCTAATCACATCAAATAGAACTATTGCCTATCATTTTTCCTCAGTTGCTCCCAGTCAGCTATAACTATGGGAAGACCTCCAACTCCAAAGAATCTTAATTGTTGTTAGGGTGGAAAGTCTCCCACAGTGAAGACCGGCACAAATTGCAGTTCAACACCTCTGCCATTTCCTGGTGTCCATTATCAATTCTCCAGATTCTCTTCTCTGAGGAACAACACTAACTTCAGTTACAATTTTCCAATTGAAAGACAGAAACTTTTACTAATTTTTATATTACTCACTACTCTACTTGCTCTTTTTTTTAAGCAATTCTTTGCTAGTTCCTAAAATCTATCCAATCTTCTGACCAACATTAATATTTACACGGGTGACAGTGGCTATGGGTGGCACGGTGGCTCAGTGGTTAGCAATACTGCCTCACAGCACCAGGGACCTGGGTTCAATTCCCACTTCAGGCGACTGTGTGGAGTTTGCACATTCTCTGTGTCTGTGTGGGTTTCCTCCAGGTGCTCCAGTTTCCTCCCACAATCCAAAAATGTGGTCAGGTGAATTAGCCATGTTAAATTGCCCATAGTGTTGGGTGCATTAGTCAAGGGTAAATATAGGGTGGAGGAATGAGTCTGGGTGGGTTACTCTTTGGAGGATCAGTGTGGACTTGTTGGGCCGATGGGCCTGTTTCCATACTGTAAGGAATCTAATCTAATCTGTCAAAAATGATAGATAAGAATTGGCACCCACTTCGCTATGTCCACACCCACCATTTGCTGTGGGTTTTAACTTCCAAATCTAAGGTGTAGAATGGCATGTTTCATAAATATATTCTTGCTTAGCTCCACAACC
This sequence comes from Chiloscyllium plagiosum, assembly GCF_004010195.1. Taxonomy (NCBI): domain Eukaryota; kingdom Metazoa; phylum Chordata; class Chondrichthyes; order Orectolobiformes; family Hemiscylliidae; genus Chiloscyllium; species Chiloscyllium plagiosum. Next base: position 80,607,081 of record NC_057722.1, on the reverse strand, counting down.
CCTTTCAGGAAGATTATTATTAAGTATTGATCACGGTCTTTACAAAAGTGCTTACTTAGTGCTGTATTTGTGACAGTGTTTGTACTGGTGTTTTGAACAGTCTTTTGTATTGTTGTGGACTGGTGTTATAAAATCAAATTGATATTGATTGGAGATGTAAAGTCAATGAGATTATTTCGGTGATCTGCATGAAATATTGACACATTCTATTTTCAATACTGTCTTTCAATAAACAATCATCCAACCCTAAGACCATACGATGTAGGAGCAGAAGTAGACCATTCGGCCCATTGAGTCCACTTTTACATTCAATGAGATCATGACCAATTTGATAATTCTCAACTCCATCTTCCTGCCTTTTTGTTCTAACTCTCGACTCCCTTACTGATTAAAAATCTTTTTATGACAGCCTTGAACATACTTAACAAGCCAGTCTTGACAATCCTTTGTGATCAAGTCTCAGATGGGGAACATTTAGGAGGCAGCGCTCACTGTACCGAGGTTCAGGATGCTGTGAGAAAATGATATACAACAAGTCAGAGCAAGAAAAATCAACTGACGAGAGCTGACTTCTGTGAAGTTAGAAAACTGAGCAGGAGTGATTGGAATAAGAGAATGGAGGGAAAATGAACCTAGCAATGCACTATCTTCAAGGAGCAGGTGGTTTGAGTACATTCAAAGTATATTTCCTCTAATGAAAAAGGTAGGACAAACTAATCCATAGTTCCCTGGATGACAAAGAAGGTAGTAATTACCTTTAGAAAGAAAAGGCTTGCTTATGATGAGTGTAAGGAAAAAAAATACAAATGAGAATTAACAGGAATACTAAAGGTTTGGGAGCGGGTGTGTGTGTTGAGATGAAAAAGAAAATAAGAAAAGCAAACTGGAATTATGAGAAAAGATGAGCAGCTAATAATGGGAAATAGCCAAATCTGAAAATCTTTAATGAATAACAAAATGTTTAAAGGAAAGTGCTGCTGATCAGAGATCAAAAAGGGAACTACAGAGAGGGCATCGGGGTATGGCTGAGGTTTTGAAAGAATGCTTTGCATCTGCCTTAAAAAAAGAGCATGCTGCAGCTGAGGCCATGGTGACAGAGGATGAAATTGTCCCTAGAATGGTTAAAAACTAACAAGGAAGAAGACCTGGATATATTGTTGGCACTTAAATTTAACAAGGCATCAGGATAGATGAGATGCATCCAAGCATTTTCAAGAAAGTAGGGGTAGAAATTGCAGAGAAATTGCATGATATTTTAGTTTCCCTGCACTCCAGAGAGATGCCAGAAGACTGGAAATTGCCAACATTATGGCCTAGCTCGTAATATGCTTTAAGGAAAATTTCAGCAGTTGCAGACTAGTTAGTTTAATTTCACAAGCAGGAAACTTTTAGAAATAATTATTTCAGATAGAATTAGTAGTCACATGGAAAAACGCGGGCTCATTAGGAAAAGTCCGTTTGGATTTCTAAAAGGAAACCTGTGTTTAACTAACTCAATTCTTTGAAGAGGTAACAGAGAGTTGATGAGGATAATGCTTTTAAGTGAATAAACAGTTGAGCTGGAAAAAGCACAACAGGCCAAGCATCAGAGGAGATGGGGAGTCGATGTTTCAGGTCAGAACCTTTGTGACATACATGGATTGCTAGAAGGCATTTAATATAGGACCTCACAACAGACTTGCAAGGAAATTTGTAGGTTATGGAATAAAAGGGAAGTGGCAACATGGATAGAAAATTGCTAAGCGACAGAAAGTAGACAGTAATGACCAATTGATACATTTTGGATGTAGGTTTGCTCGCTGAGCTGGAAGGTTCATTTCCAGATGTTTCATCACCATACTAGGTAACATCTTCAGTAGGCCTCAGGCGAAGTCACAAACTAGCCACAAAACGACATGACCCTCTCTCACTAGTATCCTTACATACAGATAAGGAAGGGCAACACTTCGACTGGGACAACACATCCATCCTAAGACAAGCCAAACAAAGACACAACGAGAATTCCTAGAAGTATGGCATTCCAACTGGAACTCTATCAACAAACACATCGAGTTAGACCCCATCCACCACCCCCGAGAAAAAGAACAGAAAATGACATCACCACAGGAAATGTGGGCGGCACGGCGGCACAGTGGTTAGCACTGCTGCCTCGCAGCGCCAGAGACCCGGGTTCAATTCCCGACTCAGGCGACTGACTGTGTGGAGTTTGCATGTTCTCCCCGTGTCTGCGTGGGTTTCCTCCGGGGGCTCTGGTTTCCTCCCACAGTCCAAAGATGTGCAAATCAGGTGAATTGGCCATGCTAAATTGCCCGTAGTGTTAGGTAAAGGGGTAAATGTAGGGGTATGGGTGGGTTACGCTTCGGCGGGTCGGTGTGGACTTGTTGGGCCGAAGGGCCTGTTTCCACACTGTAAGTAATCTAATCTAATCTAATGGAAATGACAATACAAGCCTAAAGAAACCCAAACATATAAATAGAAAACTGGAATTATGTACAGTGTTGGAAATGAACCTTCCAGCTCAGCGAGCAAACCTACATCCAGATCCTCAACCTGAGCTACAAATCTTCTCAAAACTCACTGATATATTTTGGGCTGCAGGAAGGTTTGTAGTAGAGGTCCTAGGCACAAGAGACTATTTCTAAGTTTGCAGATGAGACTCAACTTGGAAGAACAGTAAACAGTGAGGTGGATAGTGCGGCACTCCAAAAGGAAATTGACAAGTTGGTGGAGTGGGCAGATGATGGCAGATGAGATTCAATGCACAGAGATGATACACTTTGGTTGAAAGACGATAAATAATGAATGGTACAATTCGAAATGGGATGAGGAGCAGTGGTATCTGGGTTATATGCACACAGATAATTGAAGGTGGCAGTTCAGTTGGAAAGAGCAGAAGAACATACAATGTTCTCGGTTTTATTAATAGAGACATAGAATACAAGGGCATGGAAGTGATGTTCAACTTGTACATGACACAAAAACATAAATTGCTGGAAAAGCTCAGCAGGTCGGGTAGCATTTGTGGACAGAAATCAGAATTAATCTTTCAGATTCAGTGACGCTTCCACAAAACTGACGGTAGCTAGGGAAATGTCAGTTTACATCCAGAAGGTAGGGTGGGGGAAAATGGGGGTAAGAAGTAAATGACAGTTGGGGATAGAGCCCAAAGAGAGAGAAAAACAGTTGGATAAGCAGAAGAGTGGATAACAAATGGGTAAGGAAGGTGAATAGATATTAACAGAGACTGTTAATGGCTAACAATGGGGATTAGAACATAGAATGGTGCAGGCCCTTTGGCCTTTGATGTTGTGCCAGCCTTTTATCCTACTCTAAGATCAGACTAAGTACAATGAAGGGTATATTGGTATCTTCCATGTGCCTGTCCAAGAGTTGCGTAAATGTCCCTAACGTATCTAACTCTACTACCACCGTTGGCAGTGCATTCCATACACCCACCACTCTCTGTATAAAGAACTTACCTCTGATATCTTACCGAAACCTTCTACCAATTACCTCAAAATTATGCCTTCTCCTTGTAGACATTTCCGCCATGGGGAAAAGTCTCTAGCTATCCACTCTATCTATCCTGTTCAACATCTTATACACCTCTACCAAATCACCTCTCATCTTTCTTCACTCCAATGAGCCAGCTTGCTCAATCTTTCTTCATAAAACATGCCCTCCAATCCAGGCAGCATCCTGGTAAATCACCTCTGCAACCTCTCCAAAGCTTCCACATCTTTTCTATAAAGAGGCGACCAGAGCTGAACACAATATTCCAAGTGTGGTCTAACCAGGGCTCGAGTGAGCTGCAGCATGACCTTGCAGCTCTTAAACTCAATTCCCCTGCGAATGAAAGCCAACACATCATATGCCTTCTTAACAAGCCTAAAAACTTGGGTGTCAAGTTTGAGGGATCTATGAATGTGCACCCCAAGATTACTCTGTTCCTTCACGCTGCCAAGAATCCTGCATTTAACCCTGCATTCTGCATCCAGATTCGACCTTGCAAAGTGAATCACAGCTGCAGAAAGGGAGGTCAGCGAGACGGTTTTGACTACACAGTCAGTATGGGTGGAAGTCAGAAACAGGAAAGGAGCAGACACTTTATTTGGAGTTTTCTGCAGACTCTCCAGTAGCAACAGAGACATTGAGGAGCAGATTAGGCAGCAGATTTTGGAAAGGTGCAGGAGTAGCAGGGTTGTTGTCATGGGTGACTTTAATTTCCCTGATAGTGATTGTAACCTCATGAGTTCAAATAGTTTGGATGTAGCAGTTTTCATCAGGTGTGTTCAAGAAGGGTTCCTGACTCAATATAGGCTGACTAGAGGGAAGGACAGGTTGAATTTGGATTGTTCATGACACTCATCAGATCTCAGCTGAAGTATGCTAATATAAAATAAAATCACTACAGACTCAGAAAACCATAGAGCTGCTCTCTCATTAGAGACAGAACGAGCGTGGAAGAGAGAAGCACAACTGGCGGTGATTTAACTTGAGACATACCACACTTCAGCAATGTTGATAGGGAGGGATCTTCATGGCAACCACAGCTGGTGCAGGAAGTTGAATGCAAACCAATGGCATCACCCTGCATCATAAACCAGCCATCAACCAACTGAGCTAACTCACTCCTGAACATACTAAATTGTATACAGTTGTGGCAAAAATGCAAATGTGTTGGAGAAAGTGCAGAAGTGGTAATAAAGTCATAGACATGCAACATGGAAACAGACCCTTCAGTCCAACTCATCCATACCGACTAGATATCCCAAATTAATCTAGTCCCATTTGGCCCATATCCCTCTAAACCAGGAGTGGGCAATTAATTCTTCCAAGGGGCCACATGAGAAACCTGAGTTGTGTTGGAGGGCCGAACCAACAATAAGTTGAACATAATTCTGCTCAGTATTATTTTTCTCCCATTGTAAAAAGTACTAAATTATATAGTCTTGCACTGAAACTTTTAGTCAAAAGAATAAGGATATTCTGTTACAATAAAGATATGAAATTGTGGAGTAGGTCAAATACAAGAAATAAACAGTAAAAACAATAATTTCAGTATTTCATTTTATTTTAATATGTTAATCTCACAAACCAATAATGAAAAGTTGTTTCATTATTGTTCAGTATTACAAACAACAAACAACTCTATACAAAAAGCAATAAATGCTTTTGATGTTTTTCAGTTCATTTTACTTGTTTAGTGAGAAAAATCCAGTCTGTTTTGGGCTTGAACAAGTGCACTGAAATCTGCTTGAATGTCTGAGGTGGATATGCAAAGGACAGCTGAGAGGTGATCATCAGTGATAGAGGATCTGTATTTGGATTTATTGAACTTCATCACTGAGAATGTCTGTTCGCATAAGAATGTTCATCACTGAGAATGTCTGTAAGAGTAACAAAAGATGGGGTACTGGGCTAATGGTCGGATACTTGGTAGTGTGGATGAGCAGAGGGATCTTGGTGTCCATGTACACAGATCTTTGAAAGTTGCCACCCAGGTAAATAGTGCGGTGAAGAAGGCATATGGCGTACTGGCTTTTATTGGTAGAGGAATTGAGTTCCTGAGTACTAAGGTCATGTTGCAGTTGTATAAGACTCTGGTGCGGCCGCATCTGGAGTATTGTGTGCAGTTTTGGTCGCCATATTATAGGAAGGATGTGGAGGCACTGGAACTGGAATGCCCTGCCAGTCGCAGTGGTGGACTCTCCCTCTTTATGGGCATTTAAGCGGGCATTGGATAGGCATATGGAGGATAGTGGGCTAGTGTAGGTTAGGTGGGCTTGGATCGGCGCAACATCGAGGGCCAAAGGGCCTGTACTGCGCTGTATTCTTCTATGTTCTATGTTCTATATAGGTAGATCCAAAGAGGATTAGAATCTTCTGAGCATGCCTCCTCATGTATGGAAAGTTCTCCTCTTTGAGGGAAGAGTAAAAATCAAGCAGTGAGACTGACCTAAAGTACTTTGCCAGAAGTGTGTCAGACTGCAGGTCAATGAGTTCATCTGAACATCACTAGGTGCATTCTCCACATTGCATCTAAATGGGGAAAAAGTCATGTGCATTTCATTCTCAACCGTTTAAAGTCTTGAAATCGCCTTGAAAATTCACCTTGCAATGCTTCTAACATAGATGAGTACCTGTGGAGGTGATCAGCTGAAGGTGCGGCTTTCTTCAGTGTTGGTAAGTGGGTGAGAATGTTGTCCTCCATTTGGCTTGAGAGAAACTGCAACTTTCTCATAAAAGCCTTCACCATGTTGTACATTTCATGCACAAAAAGGCCCTTCCACTGCAGTTTCACATTGAGTTCATTCATAAGTGCAGTCACATCAACAGCAAAATCAAGGTCTGCAATCCAGTCTGCATCTGAAAGCTGTGGAATGCCATTCCGTTTCTTCACACAGAAATCTTGAATCTCTTCTCTCAGGTCCCATACACTTTTCAGCATTTTGCCCAGGCTGAGCCACCTGAGAGCTGTGTGGTAGCCTATGTTCACGATGTTCAGTCTCATTTTCCTCCAAAAGTGCAACAAACTGCCTGTGATTCAAAGCTCTTGCCCTGATGAAGTTAACTATTTTAGTTACAACATCAACCACATGGTTAATTTTTAATACTGACTTACGCAACACTTCCTGATATATAATACAATGCAAAAATACCAATTTCTGTTCAGGGTCAATTTCTGTCACTTTATCCTACATTCTTTTTAAGAGTCCAACATTTTTTCCCGTTAGATTTGGACAACCATCCGTTGTCACACCCGCCAGCTTGTCCCATTTCAGTCCCAATGTGTCCAAACATGCATTTACCTCTGTGAACAAATCACAACCAGTTGTGGTTCCTTTCATTGACTGCAGCTCCTCCGTGATTTTAAAGTCCATAGTTATCCCACGTACAAAGATGAGTAACTGGGCTTTGTCACGTACGTCGCAGCTCTCATCCAAAGCCAAGGAAAAAAAGTCAAAGTTGACCACTCTGTGCTGCAGCTGAAGCTCCAGATTTCTCGCAATGTCCCCAATCCTTCTCGTTACAGTGCATCGGGAGAGGGGCACATTCTCAAATGCCTCCTTTTCGTCCGGGCATATTAGTTCTGCAGAGTCCAACAAGCACTCCTTAATAAACTCTCCATCAGAAAACGATTTTGTGGGATATGACATAACTTGTCTTGGCGTGAGCTGACATTTTGAGGGCTAGCCAGCAAGCATCAGGTTTAGCTATTCACGCACGTATATACACGTGCATGTGCGTCCATACGTAAATAAAGAAAGCATCCTTTTCAAAACAAAAGCAACACAGTTATATTGCGTGCATGGCGCAAATACTTTTTCATTTATGTTCTAATTTAAGATTGACCTCATGCAGGCCGGACAGGAACGACCAAAGGGCTGGATATGGTCCGTAAAATAAGACCATAAGACATAGGAGTGGAAGTAAGGCCATTCGGCCCATCAAGTCCACTCCGCCATTCAATCATGGCTGATGGGCATTTCAACTCCACTTACCCGCATTCTCCCCGTAGCCCTTAATTCCTTGTGACATCAAGAATTTATCAATCTCTGCCTTGAAGACATTTAGCGTCCCAGCCTCCATTGCACTCTGCGGCAATGAATTCCACAGGCCCACCACTCTCTGGCTGAAGAAATGTCTCCGCATTTCTGTTCTGAATTTACCCCCTCTAATTCTAAGGCTGTGTCCACGGGTCCTAGTCTCCTCACCTAACGGAAACAATTTCCTAGTGTCTACCCTTTCCAAGCCATGTATTATCTTCTAAGTTTCTATTAGATCTCCCCTTAAACTTTTAAACTCCAATGAATACAATCCCAGGATCCTCAGCCATTCCTCAGGAAGGACATACTGGCATTGAAGCGTGTCCAGCGGAGATTCACACGGATGATCCCTGAAATGGTAGGTCTAACATATGAGGAACGGCTGAGGATCCTGGGATTGTACTCATTGGAGTTTAGAAGGTTAAGGGGAGATCTAACAGAAACTTATAAGATAATACATGGCTTGGAGAGGGAGGACGCTAGAAATTGTTTCCATTGGGCGAGGAGACTAGGACCCGTGGACACAGCCTTAGAATTAAAGGGGGTAAATTCAGAACAGAAATGCAGAGACATTTCTTCAGCCAGAGAGTGGTGGGCCTGTGGAATTCATTGCCACAGAGTGCAGTGCAGGATGGGACGCTAAATGTCTTCAAGGCAGAAATTGATAAATTCTTGATGTCACAAAGAATTAAGGGCTACGGGGAGAATG
>NC_057722.1:80557096-80597014 GCF_004010195.1 Chiloscyllium plagiosum | reverse complement strand
TGCCATTTTTGTTCTACTGTCTTCCCTGCTAGGCTCTGCTTCCAGTCTATTTTTGTCAGTTCCACTCTCATGCCCTCATAGTTACCTTTATTTAACTGTAACACCATTATATCCGATTTTGCCTTCTCTCTTTCAAACTGCAGACTGAACTCTACCATATTATGATTGCTGCTTCCTAAGTGTTCCCTTACTTTAAGATTTTTTATAAAGTCTGGTTCATTACATAGCATTAGGTCCAGAATAGCCTGCTCCCTTGTGGGCTCCATGACAAGCTGTTCCATAAAGCCATCCTGTAAGCATTCCATGAACTCCCTTTCTTTGGATCCACTGGCAACATTATTTACCCAGTCCACCTGCATATTGAAGTCTCCCATGATCCCCGTGACCTTGTCTGATATGCCTTCTCTATTTCCCGGTACATATTGCGCCCCGGTCCTGACCACTGTTAGGAGGTCTGTACATAACTCCCATTATGGTTTTTTTGCCTTTGTGGTTCCTCAATTCCACCCACACAGAGTCCACATCATCCGTGCCATCTATGTCATTCAGTGCCACAGATTTAATTTTGTTCTTAACTAACAAGGCAACCCCGCCCCCTCTGCCCACCTCCCTGTCTTTTCGATAAGTTGAAAATCCATGGATGTTTAACTGCCAGTCCTGACCCCCCTGTAACCACGTCTCTGTGATGCCTACCACATCATAATCATTCACGATGATCTGTGCCATTAGTTCACCTTTGTTACGAATGCTACGAGCATTCAGGTAAAGTGCCTTAATGCTAACTTTCTTATCATTAGAGATATGCCCAGGTCTGCTCTAAACACTTCCTATTCATATACCCATCCAGATGCCTTTTAAATACTGTAATTGTACCAGCATCCACCATGTCCTCTGGCAGGTCATTCCATACATGCACTATCCTGTACATGAAGTTGCCCCTTAGGTCCCTTTTAAATCTTTCCCCTCTCACCTTGAACCTATGTCCTCTAGTTGTGGATTCCCCCACTCAGGGAAATGACCTTGGCTGTTCACACTATCCATGCCTCTCATGATTCTATAAACCTCTACAAGGTCATCCCTCACCCTCCGATGCTCCAGGGAAAATAACCCCAGCTTATTCAGTGAGTCCATATAGCTCAATTCCTCCAAACCTGGCAATATCCTTGTAAATCTTTTCTGAATCCTTTCAAGTTTTACAACACCCTTCTAGAATTGCACATACTATACCAAAAGTGGCCTAGCCAATGTCCTGAACAGCCCCAATATGATCTTCCAACTCCTTAATAAGAATGGTAGCAGGGATGAGGATATAGTAATAATGATGGATTGAAGTAGTTGGGCCTGACCTCCATAAATAGAGGGTTGAGATGAGATCTTATTGACGTTTGCAAAATCATAAACAGGATGGATAAGGGAGATAGAGCAAAGCCTTGTCAAAGAAACAAGGCGCATGGAGTTAAAGTGATGGCAAAAGAGGCGAAGGTGATGTGAGGGAAAACTTTTTCATGCAGTGAGTAGTTAGGGCTGAGAATGTACTGCCTGGAAATATGGTGGAGGCAGGTTAAATTGAGGTATTCAAGAGGGAATTGAAAGATTGAGATAAAAATGTGAAAGGATATGGGGAAAAAGCAGGAGCTTGAATTGGTAACAGAACTGGTGCAAGCAGGATGGGCTGCATGGCCTCCTTCTGCGGCGATTTTCCTGCTCCTTGGATGTTGCCTGACATGATGTACTTTTCCAGCACCACGACTCCTTCTGCGTTGTAACAATTTTGTGAAAGCCAAATTCCTCCTCATTCTTGACTTAAACATACAACTCCCTCACTCTATGTCCTTTGGTCCTTGAATCCCCCTTTGGGAAAACAACCTCTCCATATCTACTGCATACCGTAATAATGTCAAGGCGCCGGTATTTGACCGAGACAAACAAAGTTGAAAATCACAGAGTGCCAGGTTCTAGTCCAACAGGTTTATTTTAAAGTACAAGCTTTTGCTTCGTCAGGTTAGCTACCTGATGAAGGAGCAGCGCTCCGAAAGCTTGTAATAAAACAACGATGTGTGGACGGCGAAAATGAAACTCAACATCTGCGATAGACAAAACCAAGTTAACGTTTGATTAACCCAGTGACCTTTCTCCTCGCTTGAGGACTGCAGATGCTGGAGAATCAGAGCCAGAAAGGGTGGCGCTGGAAAAGCACAGCAGGTCAGGCAGCATCTGAGGAGCAGGAGAGGCCTTCATCAACCATCAAACCTCCAAAAGAACCCGCACAATCTCAATGCAGGACCCAAATACACTGTACCCTTTCTTCACGTGAGAGTGATTTAGTTCCAAGCTTGTCATCGTACCTCACATACACATATTCCATACTAAACTCCAACGGCCATCACTATCTTCCCGCCATTTCGATTGGCAGGTGAAGCTTTCGTCGCAGACTCCGTGACGTGCATGCACGTCGACTGCGAGCTACTGAGCGTGCGCAGTGTAGGAAAGGGTGCTTGGGGGCAGGTGCCAGGTAGTGAGCATGCGCACTGTAAGGGACGTGCACGGGTCACGGGTGCCAGCTGCCAGCAGGTGGGCGTGCGTAGTGCCGGCTGTCGGATCGTGCGCGTGCGCGATGTCGCCGATGGCCTGAGGCGATCGGGGTCTTCTGCTTCGGTTGCCTCTCTCCTTCAAGACGTCCCGCTCGGTTGGAAGAAGCAGGCACCTGGGTGTCACTGTATTCGTAATGTCTCCCGCGCTGTGATACGAAGTCCGGACGATCTTCGATTTGGACAGGAAGGGAAAAAAAAATCGTAACTTTCGCTATCAATTCAGAGGCTGCGGCCTGGAATCGAGTCAGAGCCCTGGCCTGTTTTTCCAAGCAGTGAAGCCGCCGCAGGACCGAGCGGAGGTAAACATCGGGAAGGGGACTGGGGGCTGTGAGAAAATATCAGTAAAAATAGAAGAAATAAAAGAGTTTAGGTCGAGCTTCTCCGAGAAAGGAGACCAGAATTAAAATGCAATTCAAGTGAAGGGCCGCGGTTGACCCTTTATCAACGTTTGTCTCTCTTCCCCCCCCCCCCCCCTTGCCCTCACTGGCCCTGGTTTGACAGCTTCATCCTATGGCTTCACCATCCAGTTGTGAGATCCGAACTCCGTCTCGGACTTGGAAATCTTGCGTCAATGTGGTAAATATTGCCCTTTTGAGGTCAAAGCCCAATGTTTGAACAGATAACAGGAAGCCAATCCAACTAACCACAAATGTTGGGACACCCATTAGAAAGAGCAAGCTCCTTTACCGGATGCAGCAGCAGCCATTTCTGTAGGTATTTGTAAATTTTAAAATGTTACGTTGTGTCTTATGTACTGTCTCCAATGTAAGATTTTTTCCAAGTCTGTTCAACAGGAGCGATAGGAAAATTGGATATTCGAAATGTTTTTGAAAGGAGGTGATTGACTATAGGAATAAATCTAGCAGAAATGGATAGTTTAGTGGATGAGTTATTAAATAATTGGGGCAAGATGTATTTTATTCACGTTGACATTTTTCACATTGCTGAGGATGATGGGGCTGAGTGAAAGGAAGTGACCTTTCAAAAAAAAAACTGCAGGGGAAATTCAGAGACATTACTTGCATTTCTGGGAGTCAGTTATGGTGCAGTACTGTAGGAGGCCTTAGAATTTTTTTAATAAATGGCTACTGGGAGAAGAAAGATTCCACTCATGGTAAAGTACAAGTTCTTTCTTTCAACACTTAAAAATGTTCTAACTAATATTTTAGCAATCTAATTTTTCTGCCAGCTCTGAATACATCAGGAAGGATTAGTATTTAGTACTACATTTTGGTTTTACTTTTGTTTAATTTCCTTTGTTTGAGCTATTTCTCCTTTTGCTAACATTGTTGATGAAAACATTCTAGTTTAGGCCCGCTCATCCTTAAACTATGACCTTTTTGTGAAAATTGCATCCAAAAATGTCAAGTATCAGCACACTGGTGGATTGTAAATACAAGAACTGTCCAGCATGAAGAAATTGGTTCAGTGACAACATTGCTTTTGTACATGGCAAGTGATCATGTTGCTTCAGCTTTAAACGGCTCCAATGTTTGAAACCAAGCAAAATCAGTAAAGCTTGAGTGACGTGGTTCACCTTGTCTTGAATAACTCAAAATGGCATTCCACTATGACCAATACATTAATTCTTGTATATTACTGTATTTTCTCCATAGTTTTATTTAAACGAGAACTAATTTGTTTGAGCTGCTTCCCTAAATATTGTAAAATTTGAATTGGGTATGTGAATTATATTGCTGTCCTGTGAAAAGTTGGTTACTTAACTTCAACTTTTGTTCTCCATTAACACAAATACACAAAGTGCCAAAGAAACTCGGCAGGTTTTTGTCATTCTGATGAAGGGTCACAGGACTTGAAAAATTAAACTCTGCTTTTCCATCTACAGATGTTGCTAATCATGCTTGTTTTTGTTTCAGATTCCCAGCATCCACAGTTTTTTGTGTTGCCATGGAGTACAAAATAAAAACAGTGATTCAAATGGTTGTGTCATTTAAGGCTGATGCTCCAGTGAGTCATGAATAGGCACACACACAGACTTAATTAATTGTTTATATTTTGTCAATTTACCTTTATACTGATTAAATTGGCAGAATTAGGCATGTTCCTCCTCTCAAGTCCTGAGTGCTTATTCATATAATTTATTGGCTAGGAGCATGAGCAGCATGTGATGAATTTTCCTGAGGATGCTAGGGAGCAAAGGAAATGAATTTCCTTCGGCATTTTTGAAATCTTTGTTAATAATGCCATGTTGATTTACCTGAAGGTTAGTCATCGGCTCATTGTTTACTGATGCTTCATCCTGAGCCATTTTCATGGTCATTTTTATTTGTGATGGTTTTCCATTGCCTTTCATTCGTGGGGGCAGGGCAAAGCAATAGTTCCAAAGTCTACCTCAGCTGAAACAGGAATCAAACCCAGGCTATTGGCATAATTCCAAATTACGTGTTAGCTATCTAGACAACTGAGCTAACCAACATCTAATAGTTAATAATAAGAGCCAATACGTATTAACCAATTACAAGTATGCTACTCTGTAGAATATAGTCAAAGCGAGAACAGTAGAACCATAGAATTTCACGTCACAAAAGAGGGCCATCATATTTATGGGAACCATCTGAAAGAGTTGATCATTTAGGCACATCCCTGCTTTCTTTCCCCAAACCCTTTTCATTTTAAACCATTTATCCACTTGTTCTTTGTCATATATATTCTGCTTCCAGCATTGTTTGTGGTATTTTTCCATGTTCTAGCACCCTCTGTGCCAACTCATGATTGTTCCCCCTCTACTCGGGTCTTGAATTAATGATTTTTAATTTCTAACTGACGTGATAATATTAATAGAAATTATAATAGAATGACAACATTACTGTGTATGTTGTAAATATAAAAAATATACTCAATGTTGTTACTCGGGTAGTTTCATTATGCCATGCTGATATTCTTTGGAGAAATTGCACTTTGTCCACCCAGTCCAATACCGGCATTATAACTATATTAGTAATTTATCATGTCGGATGGCATTCACTGCTAGCATTATTGGTGACCATCAGTATTTTGCCTTCCTGCACTCATCATTTCTCCCTGCCTTGCTACTGAAAACTGAAGCTGAAAATGTGTTGCTGGAAAAGCGCAGCAGGTCAGGCAGCATCCAAACAGCAGGAGAATCGACGTTTCGGGCATGAGCCCTTCTTCAGGATTCCTGAAGAAGGGCTCATGCCCGAAATGTCGATTCTCCTGCTCCTCGGATGCTGCCTGACCTGCTGCGCTTTTCCAGCAACACATTTTCAGCTCTGATCTCCAGCATCTGCAGTCCTCACTTTCTCCTACTGAAAACTGTATTCCACCATCTGCATTCCAAATTCTGGAAGTCTATTCTTAAGCTCATTATGCCTTTGAACATCCCTTTCCCCTTTAAGATTCTCATTTGAAAAATGCTTAATTCTCATTAAAAACTGGAATCAATGGGAATGGGGACAAATTCTCCACTGTTTGGAATCATACCCGGCATGTGGAAAGATAGTTGTGGTTGTTGGAAGTCGATCATGTCAGTGCCAGGACATCTCTGTAGGAGTTCCTCAGGTTAGTGTTCGAGACCAGCCATCCTCAGGTGCTTCATTAGTGACCTGACCTCCAACATAAGGTCAGAAGTGGAGATATTCACTGATTGCACAATATTCAGCACCATTCACAACTCTTCAGATACTGAAACTGTCCATGTTCAAATGTATTGAGACCTGCAAATTTTCCTGGGCTGAAAAATGGAAAGTAACATTGGAACACAAATGCCAGGCAATGACTATCTCCCGTAAGAGACAATCTAACCACTGCATATTTTCTTTCATGGCTTCACAAGTACGGAGTCCATCACTCTCAACATCATGGGGGTTATCTATGACCAGGAACTCAGCTGGAATCGCCATATAAATAGCATGGCTACAAAAGCATGTCAGATACTAGGAATAGTGCAGCAAGTAACTCATCTCCTGACTCCCCGTTGCCTATCTACCATCTAGAAGGCACAAGTCAGGAATGTCTTGGAATATTCCCCACTTACCTGGATTAGTGCAGCTCCATCAACACTTGAGGTTTGGGACAATCCAGGATGAAGCAACCCACTTGATTGGCACCACACTCCTCCTACCACCAAAATTGAAAGCAGCAGTTGGTTCCATCCACAGGCTGCACTGCAAAGATTCACCCAGGCTCCTGAGACAGCAACTTCCAAACCCCCAACCAGTATTGGCCAGAAGGACAAGGGCAGCAGATACCCAGGAGCACCAGCACCAGCAAGCTACTCACCATTCTGACTTGAAATATATCGCTGTTCCTTCACTGTCACTGGGTCAAAGTCTGGGACTTCCTTCCCTGAGGGCATTGTGGGTCAACCTACAGTACATGAATTGCAGTGGTTCAAGAAGGCAGCTCACCACCACCTTCTCAAGTGTACCTAGGAATGGGCTATAAATATCCACATCTTGAATTTTAAAAACCCAGTTATTTGAACAAGCTTTTGGTAACCTTCCTAATAACGCCTTCCTTGATCTAAATTTTTTTTTTGTTGTATGTACCTTTGTGGTGCACTTTGAGATATTTTAGTATGCTAATGATGTTGTAAAAATGCACATTACTGTTGTAGTGTTACATAGCTCAAATTGGTGTCTCCCAAAACAAGATGTTTTGTATAATAAAAGCTGTAACTTACTGGATATATGAGAATTCCACACATCTGCTGAAGCACTAGTGACAATGCTGCAGTTGTGCATTCTAATTATAAATTAGGGAAGGGGTACTGAAATTCCCCTAAAGATATTCTGTAACTAACTTTTCAGATATTTTTGAATTGTACAAGGCCAGTTCGAGTCAGACAGTAGGGAGCCCAATGTTTGGAGACTGTTTTAATAGTGTGCTTATTCCTGATAAGAGTTATATTAATTTCTGATACATTCCATTTCAGTTTGTGGATTGTGTTTAATTTTCTTTTGCAGTTAAGGTTTATCTAGCATTTAATTCTTTTTATGGTTGCCATGCTTGTTCTAATGTTCATTATTATTTTGCAGTATCATGAATGTAGCAGCATTTCCTTCCCCTGCCGCTGATATGGCTGAAATTAACCGCATCCAGTATGAGATGGATTACACTGAAGGCATTAGCCAGCGAATGAGAGTACCCGAGAAGCTACAGGTTGCACCAGAAGATGGTGAAGACAGGTGGGCAAAAGGCGATTGTCAGAACAACACAGTTGTGATGGAGGTGCCAGAAAGGATTTTTATAGCAGGTACTCTATTCCTGGTTCAGGCTAAAACTATAGTAAAGAAATATTATGTCACAACTGAATTACATTGAATGTACAACATCATAATAAACATGAGGCTCAAAGGGCTCTGAAGTGATGTTTGTGCTTCATACAGACCTTCTCTAGCTTTATCAACATATCTTTCTAATTCTTTTTCACTTACATATCTAGCTTCCTCTTAAATACATCAATGTAATTCATCTCAATCACTCCATACAGTAGTGAGATTCACCACTCTCTGGGTGAAGATATTTTTAGGACATTTAAAGATGTTTTTTAAGAGTATCAAACTGTAGGGCATATCTTCAGAGTAAGCTGTCACCCAATTAAGACAAAGGTGAGGATTTTTTTTTTTAAAGAGAGCTTTCATCTGCCAATAAGGTTGCCAGAAATCTTCCAGAAGTCTCCACGTTCTTAATTGATTCTAGCCACTTGGTAGATAGCAAATTTCCCTCCACTGTTTAAGAAGGGAGACAGAGAAGAAAGGGAAGTACAGATCTGTTAGCCTTGCATCTGCAGTAGCAAGACATTATAATCTAATGTAAAGGACAGGATAGATAGGCACTGCATGATAATGATATGTTTGGGCATAGTCAGTGTTACAGGGGTCAACTTGACAAATTAATAAGAGAACTTCAGGAAAACAGGACAATGATTGTTTACCTCATATGAAGAAAATAACACAGGCCAAAGCTTGCTGTACTGCATTACAGAATACCTTCAAATGTAATACAAATGACAGCATGCATATTACAATTCCCACACTTCAATATCTATGTGTCCAATATCATCTTTGCTTCCAAAGTTAAAAATTGCACAACACCAGGTATAGTCCAACAGGTTTATTTGGGAGTACAAGCTTCCAGAGCGCTGGTAGCTGGTGGGACAGGATCATGGGACACAAAAGCTCTGAAATTTCTAAATCCCCTGCTAATATTTTTAAAATACATTCTTTTATCCCCATCCTTACCCCCACAGTACCACCTAACTGCGGTAGTGCTGATATTTTCCCCAGCACCCATAATTGTGTGCGCGCAGGTGTGAGACAAGGTGAAGGACAACAAGTGTACAAATCTTTATTCAATTTCCACCAGGAAGAAAGGCAACACCCGAGTGGCCAGTGACAAGCAATGCCCTTCTCATCAAAGGACAATGCGTGATCAAACAGTAAAGGGGAGGGAAGGGGTTAAATCAAAATAGAGTTGGAGGGGGAAATAAAGCACTCCACTCCTTGCACGACCCACCTCTCCCAACAGCTCGAGGGTGTTGGTAGACACTGCGTGCTCCCTCTCCAGGGACACACAGGCTCGAACATAACCACAGAAGAGGGGCAGGCAATTGGCCATAACAACCCCTTCTGCGGCCTGCTGCCTGGACCTGTTTATGGCCAGTTTGCCAGGACCAGGAGCAGACCCACGAGGAAATCCTCTGACCTACTCTTCCCCCCTCTGTACCGGGTGCCCAAAGATCAGGAGCAAAGGACTGAAGTGCAACCAAAAGCATAGGAGAAGGTTCTCTAGAAAATTGAAAAGGGAGTGCAAGCAACCACACCCGATATATACGTGGTCCACGGACTCCACAGCACCGCATGCAGGGGTGAGCGCAGACGGGATTCCACCACACACCTGAGCAACCTCCAACTGGTGCTCTGTCGGGTCCGAGTACCGCCATTTTAAGGCGTCAAATGGCAGTGGCCACGAACCAGATGTCTACCGCTGCCCTGCTCGCTATATCCTGCGGTAGCGTCCAGCCCAGACTTCCGCCACCCAGCATGTCCCCGACCGTGGTCACCCTCACAGCCACGGGCCTCCCCTCCGACAGCCACTTGAACCTGCAACAGGCACAATATATAGCAGAGGAATAATGGCAAGATAATTTGAGGTAATTAAGAGTGTCAACAGGTGAGTACAAATTGTGAGAGTAGTGTCAGCAGGCTGAATAACAAGTCTTTTCAGGTAATCAGGAGTGTCAACAGATTAATACAACTGGTGTAAGTAAAATGTCAACAGCTCAATTACGAGTGAAGGGATGATCTATGCACTAATTAATTAAGGCAGAGAGATAATTACAAATAATGAAAAATAAGATCGTACTGGAGACAAACAAAATGGTTAGAATAACGAGTAGGTATCAGTGTCGCATGACGAGGGTTTAGCCAAAGTAACAAGTAATCAAAAACTATACAAACTAATAAAAGTAGCCTTGATTTGGAGGAGCCGGTGTTGGACTGGGATGGACAAAGTTAAAAATCAAACAACACCAGGTTATAGTCCAACAGGTTTATTTTGAGCCTCCTGGTGTTGTGATTTTTAACTAATTAAGATAGAGACTTGTTATTCAGTTTGTCGACACTACTCACGCTATTTGTACTTACTGGGTTGACACTCTTAATTGCCTCAAATTATCTTGCCATTGTCTCTTGACCTTATGTATTGTGTGAGGAGAGAGTGAGGTCTGCAGATGCTGGAGATCAGAGCTGAAAATGTGTTGCTGGAACAGCGCAGCAGGTCAGGCAGCATCCAGGGAACAGGAGAATCGATGTTTCGGACATAAGCCCTTCTGAAGAAGGGCTTATGCCCGAAACGCCGATTCTCCTGTTCCCTGGATGCTACCTGACCTGCTGCGCTGTTCCAGCAACACATTTTCAGCTTATGTATTGTGTGCCTGTGCACCTCCATCCACTTTACCTGACAAAGAATTAGTACTCCAAAAGCTTATAATTTTAAATAAATTTGTTGGACTGTACCTGGTGTCATGTGACTTCTGATCTTGTCCACCGCCAGTCCAACACCGGCATCGCCACATCATGGCTAGCATGCTATTAGGAAAACCACAAGAATGTTAGCCTTTATTGCAAGAAGATTTGAGTACAGGAATAGTGAAGTGTGGCTTGAATTAAACAGAAGCTTGATCAGACTACACCTTAGGCCCAGTTTTGGTCTCTATGTCAGGAAGTATTTAATTGCCAAAGAAGGCTTGCAATGAAGGTTCACCAGACTTGTTCCCAGGTTGGCGGGACTGTGTTATGAAGAGAAATTGGGTCTCTATCCTCTAGAATTTCAAAGAATGAAAGGTGATCTCATTAAAGCTAATCAAATAATTAAAGGGATGTCCTTGAAATCCTTCAACACAGAGAGCTGTGAAGTTCAGTCTTTCAGTTTGTTTAAGATAGAGGTTGATAGATTTCTGACTACTAGTGACGTCCAGGGTTATGTGGATGAGGTGGGCATAAACCATTGAAGTGTTCAGTCAGCCATGATGGTATTGAATGGTGGGGCAGCGCAATGGTCTGCACCAGTTCTTATATCCCTACAATTTTCTTTTCTATTGAGAGCAATGAATCTGTAGAATTCTTTGCATTAGAGGGTTGTAGAGAGTCTTCAAGTATGTTTAAGGATCAGATACATTTAGATCAATAAGAAAATTAATAGCTGTAGAAAAATGTAAGAATGCGGAGTTGAAGGTTTTCAGATGAGCTATCTCATTGAATGGGAAAGCAGATTCCTCCGGCTGTATTCCCTACTTCTCCTACACGTTGAATTTTTGGGATATTACTCATGTCTTCCACTGTGAAGACTGTCGAGAAGTAATTATTCAGTCCCTCAGCCATTTCTTTGTCCCCACTACTGTCTCTCCAGCATCATTTTCCACTTTGTTCCCTCTTTTGCCCTTTATAGATATAAAAAAAACTTTTAGTCTTTTTTATAAGGGGCCCGCCTACCCCACCCCCTATTTATTTCTCATCCCTCTTTCCCCCTTCACATTCCTGATGAAGAGATTATGCCCGAAACGTCGACTCTTCTGTTCCTCAGATGCTACCTAACCTGCTGTGCCTTTCCAGCGCCACCCTTTTTTGACTCTGATTCTCCAGCATCTGCAGTCCTCACTTTGTTCAAATTGCAAACCATACCATGTAGAAGTTATGCTTTGCTGAAAATGTATTTGTTGGCTGCTAAAAAGCACCACCTGTGTTTCTAGTATTATTTTGTGCATGTTTTCTGTGCCTCTATTCTGTCCACCAAAGCCAACTTCTGCAATACTGCATTTTTCAAGTGATTGCAAATTATGACCAGTTCCTAACACACAGGAAGTTGCACTTTTAGTTTGAATGTTGTGTATCATTTATGTCCTTCGCTGTAAGGGATGGAGGCACTGGTATTTGCTCCAAGGCTAATCCATCGTAGAGTCCTACAGCACAGAGATAGGTCATAGAGATGTACAGCATGGAAACAGACCCTTCGATCCAACTCGTCCATGCCGACCAGATACCCCAACCCAATCTAGTCCCACCTGCCAGCACCTGGCCCATATCCCTCCAAACCCTTCCTATTCATATACCCATCCAAATGCCTCATAAATGTTGCAATTGTACCAGCCTCCACCACTTCCTCTGGCAGCTCATTCCATACACGTACCACCCTCTGCGTGAAAAAGTTGCCCCTTACGTCTCTTTTATATCTTTCCCCTCTCATCCTAAACCTATGCCCTCTAGTTCTGGACTCCCCGACCCCTAGGGAAAAGACTTTGCATATTTACCCTATACATGCCCTATAAGGGCGGCACGGTGGCACAGTGGTTAGCACTGCTGCCTCACAGCGCCAGAGATCTGGGTTCAATTCCTGCCTCAGGCGACTGACTGTGTGGAGTTTGCACGTTCTCCCCGTGTCTGCGTGGGTTTCCTCCGGGTGCTCCGGTTTCCTCCCAGAGTCCAAAGATGTGTAGGTCAGGTGAATTGACCACGCTAAATTGCCCGCAGTGTTAGGTAAGGGGTATGGGTGGGTTACGCTTCGGCGGGTCGGTGTGGACTTGTTGGGCCAACGGGCCTGTTTCCACACTGTAATGTAATCTAATCTAATCTAATGCCCCTCATAATTTTGTAAACCTCTATAAGGTCACCCCTCAGCCTCCGACGCTCCAGAGAAACAGCCCCAGCCTGTTAAGCCTCTCCCTATAGCTCAAATCCTCCAACCCTGGCAACATCCTTGTAAATCTTTTCTGCACCCTTTCAAATTTCACAATATCTTTACGATAGGAAGGAGACCAGAATTGCACCAGAATATTCCAACAGTGGCTTAACCAATGTCCTGTACAGCTGCAACATGATCTCCCAACTCCTGTACTCAATACTCTGACCAATAAAAGAAAGCATACCAAATGCCGCCTTCACTATCCTACCTACCTGCAACTCCACTTTCAAGGACCTATGGACCTGCACTCCAAGATCTCTTTATTCAGCAAAACTCCCTAGAACCTTACCATTAAGTGTATAAGTTCTGCTAAGATTTGCTTTCCCAAAATGCAGAACTTCTCATTTATCTGAATTGAACTCCATCTGCCACTTCTCAGCCCATTGGCCCAACTGGTCAAGATCCTGTTGTAATTTGAGGTGACCCTCTTCGCTGTCCACTACACCTCCAATTTTAGTGTCACCTGCAAACTTACTAACTGTGCCTCTTATGCTCGCATCCAAATCATTTATGTAAATGACAAAAGGTAGAGGACTCATCACCGATCCTTGTGGCACTCCACTGGTCACAGGCCTCCAGTCTGAAAAACAACCCTCCACCACCACCCTCTGTCTTCTACCTTTGAGCCAATTCTGTATCCAAATGGCTAGTTCTTCCTGTATTCCATGAGATATAACCTTGCTAATCAGTCTCCCATGGGAAACCTTGTTGAATGCCAAACAGAAGTCCATATAGATCACATTTACAGCTCTGCCCTGATCAATCCTCTTTGTTACTTCCTCAAAAAACTCAATCAAATTTGTGAGACATGATTTCCCACACACAAAGCCATGTTGACTATCCCTAATCAGTCCTTGCCCACCACCGACATCAGGCTCACCGGTCTATAGTTCCCTGGCTTGTCCTTACCACCCTTCTTAAACAGTGGCACCATGTAAGCCAACCTATAGTCTTCTGGCACCTCACCTGTGACTATCGATGCAAGAGGCCCAGCAATCACTTCTCTAGCTTCCCACAGAGTTCTTGGGTGCACCTGATCAGGTCCTGGGGATTTATCCACTTTTATGCGTTTCAAGAAATCCAGCACTTCCTCCTCTGTAACATGGACTTTTTGCAAGGTGTCACCATCTATTTTCCTACAATCTATATGTTCCATATCCTTCTCCACAGTAAATACTGATGAAAAATACTCATTTGGTATCTCCCCCATTTTCTGCGGCTCCACACAAAGGTCGCCTTGAGGGGCCCTATTCTCTCCCTAGTTACCCTTTTGCCCTTAATGAATTTGTAAAAACTCTTTGGTTCTCCTTAATTCTATTTGCCAAAGCTATCTCATGTCCCCTTTTTTTGCCCTCCTGATTTCCTCTTAAGTATACTCCTACTTCCTTTATACTCTTCTAAGGATTCACTCGATCTATCCTATCTATACCTGACATATGCTTCCTTGTTTTTCTTAACCAAACCCTCAATTTCTTTAATCATCCAGCATTCCCTATACCTACCAGCCTTTCCTTTCGCCCTAACAGGAATATACTTTCTCTGGATTCTCATTATCCCATTTCTGAAGGCTTTCCTTTGGTCCAAATTGGTCCATGCTGATCAAAATGTCCATCCACGCAAACCCCATTTCCTTGCACTTGGCGCATATCTTTCTTATCCTTTCCTATCCATGTGTTTGTCCAAATGCATTTAAATGTTATTAATCTACCTGCATCAAACATGTCTGTTGGCAGCTCATTCCATATGCGTGCCACCCTCTGCATTTTTAAAGTAGTTGCCCCTTGGGTTCCCTTTTATTCTTTCCCCTCTAACCTTAAACTGATGCCCTCTAGTCCTCGATTCCCCAACACTGGAAAAGACTGAGTGCATTCACCCTATCCATGCCTCTCATGATCTTATACACATCTATAACCTCCCCCCTCAGTCTCCTACACTTTAAGGAAAAATGTCCTAGTTTGTCCAACCTCTCCCTATAACTAGGACCATTGAGTCCAGACAACATCCTTGTAAATTTCTTCTGCACTCTTTTCATTTTAGTAATATCTTTCATGTAAACAAAGTGACCCAAACTGAACGTGATACTCCAAGTGCGGCCTCACCAATGTCCTGTATAACTGCAACATAACTTCCAAACTTCTATGCTCAGTGCCCTGTGTGATGAAGGTCAGTATGCCAAAAGCCTTCTTCACTGTCCTGCCTACCTATGACTCCACTTTCAGTGAACTGTGAACCTGAACTCCAAGATCCCTCTGTTACACTAAACTCCTTAAGGCTCTAATATTCACCATGAAACTCCTACCTTGATTCGACATTCCAAATCATTGATATCAATAACAAACAGTAATGGGCCCAGCGCCAACCCCTGAGGCACTCCCCTAGTCACAGGCCTCCAGTCCGACAGGCATCCTTCCACACTCCACGCTTCAGGCTCTCTGCCTTTATTCCTGATGAAGGGCTTTTACCTGAAACGTCGATTTTGCCTGTCCTCGGATGCTGCCTGAATTGCTGTGCTCTTCCAGCACCACTGATCCAGATTCATACAATCCAGACAATTTTGTGTCCAATTTGCCAAATCCCCCTGGATTCCATGATTCTGACCTTCAGAACAGCTTACCATGTGGAATCTGATCAAAGGCCTTACTGAAGTCTGTGTCGACTACATCTACCACCCTGCCCTCATCAACTTTCCTGGTTATTTCATCAAAGAACTCTAACAAATTTGTGAGGCATGATCTCCGACTCACAAAGCCATGCTGACTACTCCTAATCAAACCCTGTCTTTCCAAATGCAGTGCAAGCAAGGTACCAAAGTTTGTAATTCTCTACCCGAGAGAACTTTGCAAATGGAGATGAGGTAGTTCAGCCTGCTCCTGTGTCTTATGTACATAATGAGGTATTACATTCTTTGCACACACACAGATCCTTCTAGGTTATCTGACCTAAGTGTTCCATCTTCGTTCTGAAGAAAGAAACAAACTACAGCATTTAAAAGGCATCTGGATGGGTATATGAATAGGAAGGGTTTAGAGGGATAAAGGGCCAAGTGCTGGCAAATGGGGCTAGATTAAGTTAGGATATCTGGTCGGCATGGACAATTGGACCGAAGGGTCTGTTTCCATGCGGTACATCTCTGACTCTACTTTTGCAGTGTTCTTCTCATAGTTAGTTTCCACCCACAATGTCCCAATCTCCGCCATGACCAAGGCAATGAACCAGGTGCCGAATCCACTCCAATTAGATCGGAGATTGAACCCCATTACATTGGCACCAAACCAGTTAACAATAGTAGCCCAGTTTACTGAGCCAACTGATCTCTGAAGGAGTCTTGAGTTCTGTGGCAATGTGCATTTTGTAATTTGGAGCTTTGGATACTTGAGTAGAGGATTTGATTTTTGTCCTCAGCAATCAAGAGAGCAGGAATCTCCTCTACAGTCACCACCTGCTATTGATGTATTTTGGAAGGATTTGCAGATTCTTACTCAACCTATTTGGCTGTGTTATGAATGCATCCTCTTTCGCCATCATGCATAGGAGTGGTTCTTGAACCCATGGTATATGATAAATACTTTGATACCCATTTTATTGTATACTTGTGGCATAATTTATATTTCAGAGCAGAGATTTGTGAAGTTGTAATCTTTTTAAAAACCTTTTGAGTCCAAAAAATAATCCATACAATAGTCTATATAATTTAAGGGAAAAAGGCAGGAAAGTGGGTTGAGGTTTGTCAGATCAACAATGATCGCATTTAATGGTAGAGTGGACTCGACATTTAAATAGGAGAAAGTGAGTACTGCAGATGCTGGAGACCAGGGTTGAAAAATGTAGTGCTGGAAAAACACAGCAGGCCAGGCAGCATCCGAGGAGCAGGAGAGTTTAAAATGTGTTGCTGGAAAAGCGCAGCAGGTTAACCAGCATCAAAGGAGTGGCAGAATCGACCTTTTGGGCATAAACCCTTCTTCAGGAATGAGGAGGGTATGCCAAGCAGGCTAAGATAAAAGGGAGGAGGGACTTGGGAGCGGGGCGTTGGGAATGCGATAGGTGGAATGAGGTTTAGGTGAGGGTGATAGACCGGAGAGAGGGTGGGGGCGGAGAGGTCGGGAAGAAGATTGCAGGTCAAGAGGGCGGTGCTGAATCCGGGGGTTGGAACTGAGATAAGGTGGGGAGGAGGGGAAATGAGGAAGCTGGAGAAGTCTATATTCATTCCATGTGGTTGGAGGGTTTCTAGGCGGAAGACGAGACGCTCTTCCTCCAGGTGTCATGTGGTCAGGGTCTGGCGATGGAGGAGACCAAGGACCTGGATGTCCTTGGTGGAGTGGGAGGGGGAGTTAAAGTGTTCAGCCACGGGGCGGTTGGGTTGGTTGGTGCGGGTGTCCCAGAGGTGTTCCATGAAACATTCCGCAAGTAGGCGGCCTGTCTCCCCAATGTAGAGGAGACCACATCGGGTGCAGCGGATACAGTAAATGATGTGTTTGGAGGTGCAGGTGAATTTGCGACGGATATGGAAGGATCCATTGGGGCCTTGGAGGGAGGTGAGGGCGGAGGTGTGGGCGCAAGTTTGCACTTCTTGCGGTTGCAGGGGAAGGTGCTGGGAGTGGAGGTTGGGTTGGTGGGAGGTGTGGACCTGACGAGGGAGTCATGGAGGGAGTGGTCTCTCCAGAACGCTGATAGGGGTGGGGAGGGAAATATATCCCTGCTGGTGGGGTCTGTTTGGAGGTGGCGGAAATGACGGAGGATGACACGATGTATCCAGAGGTTGGTGGGGTGGAAGGCAAGGACCAGTGGGTTATAGTCAAGGGGGCAGTAGGAGGAGGTATCCACGAATTCGCGTCTAGCTTCAGCAGTGTAAAGATCGGTGCGCCAAACTACCTCTCGTCCTCCCACGTGGAGGTTGAACAGTTCATCCACTTTACTAACACCTTCCACCCCGACCTCAAATTTACCTGGACCGTCTCAGACTCCTCCCTCTCCTTTCTAGATCTCTCCATTTCTATCTCGGGCAACCGACTCAACACAGGCGTTTTACTACAAACCGACCGACTCCCACAGCTACCTAGATTACACCTCTTCCCACCCTGCCCCCTGTAAAAATGCCATCCCATATTCCCAATTCCTTCGCCTCTGCCACATCTGCTCCCAGGAGAACCAATTCCACTACTGAACTACCCAAACGGCCTCCTTCTTCAAACACCGCAATTTCCCCTCCGACGTGGTCGACAATGCTCTCCACCGCATCTCCTCCACTTCCTGCACCTCTGCCCTTGAACCCCACCCCTCCAATCACCACCAGGACAGAACCCACTGGTCCTCGCCTTCCACCTCACCAACCTCTGGATACATCGTATCATCCTCTGTCATTTCCGCCACCTCCAAACAGACCCCACCACCAGGGATATATTTCCCTCCCCACCCCTATCAACGTTCTGGAGAGACCACCATCTCCGCGACTGCCTCATCAGGTCCATACCCCCCACCAACCCAACCTCCACTCCCGGCACCTTCCCCTGCAACCGCAAGAAGTGCAAAACGTGCGCCCACACCTCCACCCTCACCTCCCTCCATGGCCCCAATGGATCCTTCCATATCCGTCGCAAATTCACCTGCACCTCCAAACACATCATTTACTGTATCCGCTGCACCCGATGTGGTCTCCTCTACATTGGGGAGACAGGCCGACTACTTTCGGAATGTTTCATGGAACACCTCTGGGACACCCGCACCAACCAACCCAACCGCCCCGTGGCTGAACACTTTAACTCCCCCTCCCACTCCACCAAGGACATCCAGGTCCTTGGTCTCCTCCATCGCCAGACCCTGACCACATGACACCTGGAGGAAGAGCGCCTCATCTTCCGCCTAGAAACCCTCCAAACACACGGGATGAATGTAGACTTCTCCAGCTTCCTCATTTCCCTTCCCCCCACCTTATCTCAGTCCCAACCCCCGGATTCAGCACCGTCCTCTTGACCCTCGATCTTTTTCCCAACCTCTCCGCCCCCACCCCCTCTCCAGTCTATCACCCTCACCTCCTTCCACCTATTGTATTCCCAACGCCCTTCTCCCAAATTCCCTCAGCCCACTTGGCACACCAGCCTCATTCCTGAAGAAGGGCTTATGCCCGAAATGTCGATTCTCCTGCTCCTCGGATGCTGCCTGGTCTGCTGTGTTTTTCCAGCACCACATTTTTCAACTCGACATTTAAATAGCCTACCTCTGCTTCTACATCTTATGATCTTATGCTATTACATACCACCTTCATGCCATACCATACTGTTGACTCTGCATTTCACAATAGTGCTGGTCATTCTTTTAGTTGGTAGTGTTTTTTGCTTAGCAATTAGTGTTTTGATAAAATAATATAATTGTACAATCAAGGAAACCTTATAAAGGTTGACAAACTATGCTGGTTTTTGTTTTAGGTGACAATAACAATACTAGACCAAGGGATCTTGATCTTATGACATCAACCCCTACAGAACCTTTGGCATTGAAAACCCCTCCTCGTGTGCTCACTTTAAGTGAACAACCTTTAGATTTCTTGGATCTTGAGCGACCTGTTGCTTCAACACAACAAAGTGATGAGGTAAAGTAATGATATAAGTATAATCTATTGCACCCTAATTCTGTGTCTCTCACAAAGCACAATGAAAAATTAATGTCACAGGACTACACTTCAACAAAATATGTAATACTATTGTTACATGCTTTTTTTTGTTGTAGGTAATAGGTAAGTATATGTTAACATACTTGCTATTGATCAGTCAATTGTGCAGAATAGATAGTAATGATTCTTCAATAATGATAGTCAGTTCTTGCTGATGAGAAGGTCACTGTCTGGGGTATGGTGTGGTGTTGATAGTCTTTTTGGTTTCCCTGATGTGTCTTGTAAAACAGTGTGAGATGAATGAATCTAGAGTTCAACAGTTGGATATGGCGATTATTAATTTGAGCATGTTTGACAATAATTGAGTCATTCAATTCATTGTATTTGAAGCAGGCTTGATTTCTCTTCAATCTAACATGGTTGGTACAGATAAAGCAATCGCCCGCTCTGTTGTGATCTCTCATTCTAAGAAAATTGTGCAATAGCCATGCCATATAAACGAATGGAGTCGGAATCGCATTATAGCCATCACATGTAAGGGAAGTTCAAGTTGTCCAAATAACAATCTAAATTCTTCAATCGCATTAAAGCCAATTCGAGTTGAGGAAACACACGTTATAGCAGAATCGACTGTATAAGACCATAAGACCATAAGACATAGGAGTGGAAGTAAGGCCATTCGGCCCATCAAGTCCACTCCGCCATTCAATCATGGCTGATGCGCATTTCAGCTCCACTTACCAGCGTTCTCCCCGTAGCCCTTAATTCCTCGAGACAACAAGAATCTATCAATCTCGGCCTTGAAGACATTTAGCCTGTAGAGTAGTGGGGGACAGCGGAATGGAGGTCCGCCAACTTGGAGATGAGTTACAGGACTTGATGTGAGGTAGAATGCGGGCATGAGAATTCTGGATGAGCGAAAGCTTGTGGATGGGAGATGGAATGTTGGCCAGAGAGCACTGGATTGTTGTAGTCAGGAAGGGATGTCATTGGAAGTGTTTCATCACTAGATGGCTGCGTGAGCTGGTGGCAGTGGGTAGTCTTGATGTGAAAAGGATATGAGTTAAAGAGTAACCATGGACATGCTGAGGTTCAGGCTGTTGTTATACTGTCAGGAAAGTTCACGAGAACCCAAAGAGAAATTTGTCTCTGTTGCAAACTGCAAATGTGCGATACTATAAACTACCCCTTGTCAGTGCTATTGAGTAAACAAAACCATGTCCCTAAATGGGACTACTCTGCATTCTTCTGGTGAATGACCCAGAACAGAGCTTCCCAAACTAGTGGCTAACAATAACAGCTGGCATGGAGCTCTGACTTAGAGATAGCAGCTGCTTGGTCACTTGAGGTGCTTGGATTTTTCTGTCGTGGGTGTGGCCTTCCTGGTCAGTCCTTCAGGCCTGATTCATTTTCTGGAAAATCCAAGTGGAAGTCTTTAATCTCTGCAGTTCAAGCAGCCTCCCTCCCTACAGTCTCACCATGCCTCTGCCATTCTCTCGGATTTCATCCAGAATCCTCAATCCATTCCAGCAGCTCACCTCGAACACCATGGGCTCTCACCTTGCTCAGCAGCCTCCCGTGTGGCACCTTATCAAAGGCCTTTTGAAAGTCTAGATAGATCACATCCACTGGGTTTCCCTGGTCTAACCTACTTGTTACCTCTTCAAAAAATTCCAACAGGTTTGTCAGGCATGACCTCCCTTTACTAAATCCATGTTGACTTGTTCTAATCAGACTCTGCTCTTCCAAGAATTTAGAAACCTCATCCTTAATGATGGATTCTAGAATTTTACCAACAACCGAGGTTAAGCTGATTGGCCTATAATTTTCCATCTTTTGCCTTGATCCTTTCTTGAACAAGGGGGTTACAACAGCCATCTTCCAATCATCCGGGACCTTTCCTGACTCCAGTGACTCTTGAAAGATCTCAACCAATGCCTCTGCTATTTCCTCAGCCACCTCTCTCAGAACTCTATATAGGCAAGTGTGCAGTCACGTGGTGTGCTGTAAATTATTAGTTTATGAAGTAGTTTCTTATAGTTATAATAGGTAGAATCAAGTTTTTTTTTTGATAACTTGTATCAGACTTCTCTGTCTGCTGACTAGTATGTAGGTTGCAGTCTGCAAGATAAAGCCAATATAGTGAAAGCTGACCCTTGGCTTAATGGAAGTTGTTGTTATAGAGGGAGTAATAAGTAAGTTTTGTGTAAAAGGAAATTTGTTCAGTTAAAATTAATTAAACTTAAATTGGCAAAGTTCATGATGTAGATGTTTCTTATCACTGATAGAGTAGCTTCTTCCATTATGGGTATTGGAAACCGATTAGAGGGAGCAGGGATGATGGAAAGATTGGTAATTTAGGTTTGTGCCAGTATGAATGGGCTTATAGTGAATATGATGTATTGGTATGCCACTGTCAGACTTTGTGATGAAAATATTAAGAAATAGTATGGAAAGTTGTTGATATTTAAATGTCTTACTGAATTGTTTGCCTCTAAAATATTTACAGCTAAATGCTCACAAGGAAATATAAGAACTTGGACAGCTCAGCTAAATTTAATGTAACCTGTGGAAATGTAGTTATTTCTCATCACACTTCAGTAAACTACAGTAGGTGTATACGAGTACACGCTCAGGGTAAAAGAGTGACGAAGGGATTGGCTTTGTTACGTGACATAATGGAATGTTAAGCAAAATGTGTTTTTCTGTCACAGGAACATAAAGCAAAGAGCTTTTTTTCCCAATGAAATTTATGCTTAATCACTCCAAATCTCAAAACACTTAAATAGGTGCCCAGAACAGTTGACCATGAGCTAACATGTCCTTTGGAGAACTCGATCATTTTGTTCCCCAATTAATCCTGTAAATATCTGTCGCGATTTATCATCTAATGGTTTCTTCATTTGTTTTAAGTACTTCCACCTTCTGACATTATAGTATCATCAGGCAAGCTTTGTATGAGTAGTTTTCTTTTTAAACTGTGCTTATGCTAGAAACATTTCCAGTAGTGTATAGAAAATGTATGATTGCCTATGCTGCTGCAGAAAAATATTTTTTTCTTTTTAATGTGGAGATCTTGGTTTGGCAGCTTATCCAAAATTTTAGTCATTGCTGATTAAGTCGAATTTTTTTAAAAATTACATTTCATTACTGGGCAAAGCAAAAGGATTAGATGCATCAGGAAAAAGTGGAGAAACTGAAGAGATGATTGTGGAATGAGAAAAGTTGCTCATTTGATTCACATTCTGCTTTGATTAGGGAAATGTTAGATGTTGATAGCTACCTCTACCTCATTTAGACAACTCTGTCTGCTAACTTGAACGTGTTCTTTTCAGTTTCGTTCACACAGTCGTGTGCGGAGGGAGCGTTCAATGAGTGAAAATGCTACCCGACAGAATGGGCAGCTTGTAAGAACAGACTCTATGTAAGTAGGCCTTGGGCACTATTTCAGTTCTGTTGAAAGCTGCAATAATCCTTTTCTTTCTTCCTTTAATGAAGTTCTTTTGTTCTTTGGCATACTCTTTTTCCAACATAACTGGGTAAGTTATGTCTTGGATCCTATGTCGTTATAGTCATTGTTAAACTCCTTTTAAATATGTCCATTTTGGTTTGTAATAATCCAGGACTTAGTTATTATCCGCTTCTGAATTTATTTTGTACAAATAAATTGTCAGAAAGTATTTCGGATTCTTGAGTACATATTCCTCTTGATGAAGTCCTTTGTCCTACAGTAAATTTAAGTTTTGTATTAGAATATACATTTTAATGGCCTTGATCAAAGTTCATTGTATTACCATCAGACAGGAGCTGTTTTCGTTTAACCTTTGATTCAGCAAACAGGAAGTTGAACAATAAGTTAGCTTTGAAACCTTTGTAATAAATAAATATGTAATTAAGAGTTTAAACATGAAGTACTGTTTGATTTACTGTACTTCAATCAGAGACCATTGCAGTCAATGTTGATTCAAGCAGATGTAACAATTAAATATTGTGTTGCCTATCAATTTTCTCCACTCCATTGTTTCATTGTAGTGGAATAATCATTTTAGTTCTTTTAAAATAAATTTCAAAAAATGATTTATAATAATTCTGTACTATACAGTGAACTTAAAAATGACTGTTCATGGAAGAATCTAAGCTGGTGGTTTTTGTAACAGGATGGGTTGTCCCTGTGTAGCCATCAAGTTGAAAGAACAAAGAATATTAGTTCACCCTTTACTGACCTGAAATTGTACACAATGTACAACATTTGGGGGTGTAATATGTCACACATACTTATTGTGACTTATTGTTTTAAACTGTAACTAAATGAAGATGGCGGCAATCCTAGAACACTCTTAGCAAATATGAGAACAAATAGAAGCAGTGATTTGCATAATTTAATTAACAAGGGCCTGACAGTCTGCTGGGGAAATGTGAATTGCATTTAATTGATGGGATTAATATTTTAATGCATGTATTAAACCAGGCAACACACTGACCATCCTGGTTAAAGGAGGAAAATATGCAATCCAATATGATTTTACAATAGTTAAGGATTGTATTAGGGTACAGAAATATTAATCTCAATTGTATGGTTTAGAAATATTGAATTATTAATTTCATCTCTAGTTCATATCAAGTGACAGACTGGTTAAACCCCTTTTAACATTTTATTTCAAAACTGTGGCTGCAAGCTACACTCATGATGTTCTTAGGCATCTCTATTGCATTTATACATTAGAAAAAGTCGGTTAATCTTTCCTTGTATTTATATTAGTTACCTGAATCCAAAAGTTATGTTTTTTAAGAAGTTATTTTAAAAGCTGGGGAATATTGAAAAGCCCCTGAGAAGATTATTAGCATTATTATTACTTTAATGTAGTAAAGCTCAGCTGGAATATAGGCAACTTGATGCCCAGAACTTGGATCTTTTATATCCATTCATCTTGTATTTAAATTCAACAGGGTTTGTTGGAAATGAATGAAACAAAATTGGACTCAGGAATAGAAGAAGCCACAATGAAAGTTTAAACCTAAGGGCATTATCTCAATTGAATTACAAAATCATTTCATATTTGAAAACTTTCAAAGAATCTAATATAATTAATTCTTCATTTTGGGGAGGATGTATATGTAATTTATTTAACAAATCAATGTTGTGGTTTTCTTAATATTTAAAAGAGGAAGAGCAATCGAGTAAAGTTTGGATGCTGTGTCCACAGTTGCTTTCCCACTCACTGACCTTCTGCAGTAGCAACTTCTTTTTATCGCTTGGCAGGAATTTTAAATGGTGACTGAACCATTTGGTTTCTGGCTGAAGGAATTATTTCAGTTTTTTTAATGGGATGTCTGCATCCTGGCCATACTAGCGTTTGTTTTCCATCTGTTTTCACCTGTGGGTTTAGAGTCTCATCTGGCCAGATGGGTAAGGACAGCAAATTCCTGTCCCTAAAAGACACAAAATAACAGATGGGTTTTTATGACCATTCATGATAGCTTCATGTTCATCATTACGGAGACTTGCTTTTATCCCAGATTTATTAATTTAATTTAAATTCTGCTGGCTGTCATGGTGTGATTTGATCCAATGGATTACTAATTACCACTGCAAATTACCACTACCTCATCTTCTCCCCATATGCACGTTATTCCTATTGCAAGAGGGTGATGGCTGGGCAAAGTGCAAGATTGTGAGGTTCTAGAAGCGACACAGATTTTCCATTTGCCTGTCAGTGTACCAGATGACGTTGACCCTTTATTTATTCAAAGTATATTGTGCAAATGCATTATTGGTTTCTCAAACAAAAAAAGGTGAGAGTGAACATGTATGTCTCTACAAAAAGACCCTGATTATTTTTCTTTCATGGTTTAAACAAAATCCTCAGAATTCAGTTATTTGGTGATGTGATATTCCATCTTTTTAACCTCAATCAAAGCTGCTTTGCAAAGCATTACTTGCTAGTGTTGTAGAACAGTTTTAGGTCACCTGTTCAATTTATTATTTGTTCCTTCCATCCTGTGGGAAATTGACTGTATTGCACCTGCTCAACTTTATTGGGGATTCAGAATGCACATTTGAGTTTAGAATACCTTTTTTCCATTTTATTATGCTTCCATTTAAGCATTTTAATTTAAATCCTCCAATCCAGCAACAAAAAGCTTCTGGGGTGTGATGCTTCAATTCAATTTTGGCAGGACTACATGTCTTTGCTCCTGAAGGCTTGGGGCTTCTGCTTCTATACTCAAGTTCAAATAATCCACCTATTAAATGAAAGAGACAGAAACAAAATCCTATAGTTGTAACCTTGACCTCCAGCCTATTCACTATCTTACCGAGTTCTGTATGGCTGTAGCTGGTCATAGTCACAACATTGCAGAATTATAAAAATTTTGAATGTAAAGTCTAAAATTTTTCTAATGTTAGATTGAACTGGCATGTCAGAAATTTGGGGTGAGGTAGGGTCATCTTTAGGAAAAAAATTATTTTTCTAGTTTTTAAAATTCTGATTTTTTTAAATATTCTGAAATTTTTCACTTCATTTCACTGACACTTTGTTACCTCAGAGGTGGTAGCTTACTGAAATATTACTTGAATGGATTGTTTAAGAGTACAGTGTTTCCATCTACAAGATAGTTAAACCTTCTGTATTGTTCATTGTATTCAGTGTACATGATGGAAGTAACACAAGCCAAGAGGATCCCTTGGAATTCTTCTGTCGCATAGTATTGGCATTGATGCGATAAGCAAAAGGCAGACTGAGATGTGTCCATTGAAATACTGTTTACTTCAGATCTGAGTATTTGTCTTTTAAATTAACTACACGTGATGCACTTGAAAGCTGGCAGAGGTGGGGTGGGAAGAAAATATCATTCTTACATCTGTAATAATGTTATGGATGAAGTATATTTCACGGGGATCCCCTTGACTACTGTTTCTTCTGTTTATCTGCTTTCCATTCCAAAGTTTCCGAAGGAATTTGATATCCATACTTTGTTAATATCTTGAATTTTTAAAAAATATGAGCAAATCACATGAAGGTGCACCATCAATGGATGTCACCTTTAAAATAAACTATCTTCAGAGCCTGGAAGTAACTAGAGACTAGTGCTGTACGATATCACTTATATGAATCGCACTGTCTGTTATTTGTACTTCTGTCTGAATCTGATTTCCATGTTTTTCTCTTACACTGTTGTGTGCATATGGACAGAGTGACACCAACTCCCCAACCTCAGCTTGAACCTCGTCTTTATCCTCCACTCATCTCCTCTGAAGATGGACCAAACGTATACTCTCCACATGGCATTTTGTCAATAATCCACTCCACCACCCGTAGGGCCTACCAGCAAGTCATGGACATGCTAGATGAAAATCGCAGAAGGTGATTGGCTGTTGGAATTCAATTGTGTTGTGTTGTAATACAGTTGAAGATGCTAATTTCTTGTCATAGGCATTACTTCACTATAATGTATACATTTAGAAGCAGGGGCTTCAGTCTGATAGTACATCTAAGAGTAAAAGGCAGGTCTAAAATTCACTGTTAGTGTTTGGTCGTGGAGTATAAATTCGTTCCTGCATCTTCCCTACACCATGAGTTTGTATTCTCAGTCTAGCTGTCAATGGAAAAGTATAAGACTGGGTTACTTTGGTAGAAATGTGAAACTGCCCTATCTGCTGGAAGTAGCAAGTCCCAATGAACTGGCAGCAAACAGACTGTAACCATATAACAAAGAAAAACATAGTTTTTTGTAAACCTGGGTGTAACTGACCATGTAGATTATAGTTGTTCCAGTTTCAATTTATAATGTAATGAACCGAAATGGAAAAGTATGTAAAAGGAGCAGCTGGTGCATTGGTATACTCAAATTTACTCCTGCTCGTTGGTAAAATCCATCTAATCCTCCACCTTTTCCCATCCAAAACACTGCACACACTCCTAGAAGAAGCAAGAAAACCAGTGGAGCAGGGTGCTGATGGGGGGAATGAGGTAAGGAGAGGCAAATGTTGACATTGAAAAGAAATTAGGGAAATTGCCTGCAATCCTTGTAGGCAATTATACAAGCTTCAGAGTACTGCAGTTTGCAGAACTACCTCTTAAAAACTTCAAATGTCTTTTATTGAGAGGAAGATCTCCAGAACCCTTTTGAAAATTTTGTTAGTAATAGTTGATATCAGCATACCTGGGATAAGATGGGAGAAATCAGTCAGAGTTTTTTCACTCTGCAGTAGCCCTTAATAAAGGTATGCACATGTGTGTTGTTGGGAGAGGAAAGATTGTATTTGTTTATGAAATCTCGTCTGCTCTTTCCACCCTATCCCTGGTGATCAAATAGTCAATTGCATAAATATTGCCTTGTTGGATGAGTTATTAAAAGGAGACCAATGCCTTTGATACATAATCAGTAAATCAACTCTTCAAAGGAAACAAAGGGTGGATGGAAAAAAGATTGGTATTCACATTAGAAATGATGGCCTCAATTAGCCCAGTGTTCATCTGTGGAGAACTAGATTAGCCACATCTTTTCTTTTCTTCAGTACACGCGACCTCAGCTTGTACTGTCTTTTGTAAAAGAGGTTTTGTAACTTTACAAAAATGAGCCAAAAATGTAGCTTTACTTCTTTGTAGCTGAGTTGTTCCTGGTACCTTTTGGTTTGGTTTTGCCCTTCACAGTATCATTACATGGTGCTCAATGTTTTTCAATCATGGGATGTGGTATTCATTGCTCAACTGCATTTGTCCTTGAGGCGATGAATCATCTTCTTGAACTGCAGTTTGTTAGATGAAAATATTTCCACAATGTTATTCAGTACGAGTTTGAGGATTTTGACCCAGCAACAATGCGGCAGTGCAATGTTGATGTGTGACTTGGAGGGGAGCTTTGAAATGGTAGTCCATCCGAGGAGCTGCCTGAACTGCTGTGCTCTTCCAGCACCACTAATCCAAAATCTGGTTTCCAGCATCTGCAGTCATTGTTTTTACTTTTTGGGAAGTGATGTCAGGAGAATAGATGAGTCGCTGCAGTGAATCTTTTCTAATTAAATAAGAACCAGGCCAATATCCTGGAGGAAAAATCCAAACCTGTCTAAAGCAAAGTATATGGTTGGAATAATTTCTTATCAAGTAGTGGGCTTGATGATGGATTTTACTATAATTCAGCAGTTAGAGTCATAGAGGTGTACAGCACGGAAACAGACCCTTGAGTCCAACTCATCCATGCCAACCATTTAGATATCCTAAATTAATCTAGTCCCATTTGCCAGCATTTGTCCCACATCCCTCTAAACCCTTCTTATTCATATACCCATCCAGATGCCTTTTATTTGTAATTGTAGCAGACTCCACCATTTCCTCTGGCAGTTCATTCCATACATGCAACACCCCTCTGTGAAAAAGTTGTCCCTTAGATCCTGTTTAAATCTTTCCCCTCTCATCTCAAACGTATGCCCTCTAGTTTTGAACTCTCCTACCCTAGGGAAAAGACCTTGCCTATCCATGTCTCTCATGATTTTATAAACCTCTATGCAGTCATCCTTCATCCTCTGATACTCCAAGGAAAACAGTCTCAACCTATTCAGCCTCACCCCATAGCTAAAACCCTCCAACCCTGGCAACATCCTTGAAACCTTTCCTGAACATTTTCAAGTTTTAACATCTTACCTATAGCAAGGAGACCAGAACACAGTATTCCAATAGTGGCAGAACCAATGTCCTGTACAGCAGCAACATGGCCTCTCGACTCCTATACTCAATGCACTGACCAATAAAGGCAAGCATGCCAAATATCTCCTTCACTATCCTGTCTATCTGTGACTCCAGCTTCAAGGAACAATGAGCCTGCACTCCATGGTGTCTTTGTTCAGGACCTTAGCATTAAATGTATAGTTCCTGCTCTGATTTGCTCTTCCAAATGTAGCACCTCTCATTTACCATCTACCACTCCTCAGCCCAACTAATCAAGGTCCCATTGTACTCTGAGGCAATGTTCTTTGCTGTCCACTGCACACCAAATTTTGTGCAAATTTACTAACTATACCTCCCATATTCACATCCGGATCTTTATATAAATGTCGAAAAGCAATGCACCCACCAACAGTCCCCTGGTCACAGGCCAGCAGTCCAAAAAGCAGCCCTTCACTGTTCTGTGGAAGGATCAGCAGACCCAAAATGTTAACGCTGATTTATTCTCAAAGATGCTGCCAGACCTGCTGAGCTTTTCCAGCAACTTGTGTTTTTGTTCCTTCACCGCTACCCTCTGTCTCCTACTGTTGAACTAGTTCTGTATCCAAGTAGCTAGTTCTCCCTGTATTCCACGTGATGTAGACTTGTTAACCAGTCTACCATGCGAACCTTGTTGAACGTCTTACTGAAGTCCTTGATTTTATTGACTGAAAAGCGAATTGCATATTTCTTGCAAAAACTGGTTGTAGCAGTTTGTAATATGTTGGAAATTGATAAAATCGAGACTAAGAAAGTGCACTTTTTTTAAAAAAAAAAGTTGTATTTGTTATCTGAGGAAAATTCCTAAATCAGCAACATTGAAGGCTACATAAACTATTGTAGCCACATTGTAAATCAAGCACCTTCTTTAATTTACTGAAAACAGCACAGGTAATTTTCCTTATGCATGCTTGATGACAGCAATTTAACCTTAATTTAGCCAGTTTATCAAATGTCAAAGGCATTTTAATAATTTTTGCTTAAATTATGCGGGCTATCCTTCCTATTTAGTAGAAAATCAGGCTTGCTTACTTTGCACCCCTGTTTAGTTTTGTATGGTACATAAATCTCCCTATGTCTGGACATTCTTTAAACAATGTTAAAACTAATATTGTTT
This sequence comes from Chiloscyllium plagiosum, assembly GCF_004010195.1. NCBI lineage: Eukaryota > Metazoa > Chordata > Chondrichthyes > Orectolobiformes > Hemiscylliidae > Chiloscyllium > Chiloscyllium plagiosum. Next base: position 80,566,780 of record NC_057722.1, on the reverse strand, counting down.
GTAAACAGCATGTAGCATATTACTGCATGTTCATACCAGTCCTGCAAAAGAAGTGTGCAAGTGCTCAGTTGTAGTCAAACAGCTGACATTGGACTGAAAAATATTTTTAATAATGAACTAGTTTATTTTAAACTTCAAGTACAGCCAACACATTTGGGCGTAAGGATATGTGTTCCAAAAGCTGAATATCCTCCTGTTACTTTGTTTTGAAATTGAATGGCTAGTAACAATCAGTATATTAATTATTGCTTAAATATATATTCAAAGGTGTTTTCAAGAAAGCATATATTTAGTGAATAAAAAGTGAACTTTGGACCTGCCTGCCAAGCAAGAGTTTTACTTGCTTATAAACAATCTATTATTGTATTTTAAATATGCAGTAATTTGCAATTATATTTTGAAATTCTCTAGCTTACACAGGTTGTTTATTGGCAAACAGTGCTTTAGTTCAGCTATTTTCTTTTTTAATTCTAATGATGTGAAGTATTGTAAGTGATTATAGTGCTGCTATATTGTATCTTGTGTTGGAGGAGATTGATCAGCATGCAACTGAACTGGTGTAGCCTACAAAATTCTTGCTTTTGAAAATTATTTACTTACAATCAAAGGTTACAGGTTCTTATATACATTTAATGACACCGTATTTAATTATAAGTTTTGCTTTTCCAAGCATGTAAAAGTGCAACAAAGCCATCAAAATCCTTTCTTCTCTTTCCCCACTCCAGACAAGTGAATCAAACCATAAAATACATTTAAAAGCAAACTAAAAGTCCAACTTTTATTTTCATTCACCAATTCTTACCAACCACTGTAGGACCTAACATTTGTCTGACATTTTATTTAAAGCAAAAGAATTAAATAACTGCTTCTGAAAGACTGTCTCAAGCTTACCAGTATAACCTGAGTGGTAGGGGTGAGGTTGCTTTTCTGTGTAATGATGTATCGGTTTGATATGCATACTTTTTGCTTGTGCACTGTCATGCAAAATGGTTTACATACTACTGACTTGTGAAAGACTCTAAGGATGACTGCAAAAGAATGAACTTACAGTTGTTGTACCTTATGGACTGTGTATGCTCTTCCTCTTCTACCCTTTCCAACAAGTTCTTTGTAAGTTGCTCTTCCGTTCTGTAAAACCTTGAGTTTGATAAGGCACAAATCAAGGATGTGATGGAATAGTTTCCACTCAAGTGCAATTCCAACAACACCCCATTGACCACCTTAAACTTACACTCCCTCCACCACCTGCACACAAGATAGATCTGCAATAACTCACCAAGTCTTGTTTAGCAGTACCTTCCATAACCTTAACCTCAATCACCTTGAAGAACAAGGGCAGATGGATGGGAACACCGTCACCTGTAAGTTTCCTTCTAAACCACATACTGTCCCAAAATGAAACTATATTGTTGTACCTTCAGGTCACATGATAAAACTTCTGGAACTCTGTCTTTATATTGGTACCATGGTTGTACCTGCACCACATGGACTACTGTGGTTCAAGAAGGCAGCTTGCCACCACCTTCTGCAAGGCAGCTAGGGTAACAAATGAGGCTTAACTAATAAAGCCCACTTTGCATGAAATGATATACTATACAGCTAAATGTATTTAAAAATATCAGAAGTTGATGTTGTGGATTAGTCCCACCCCCCCAGATCCTTTGCACAGTCATTTTGAAGGTGTAACAGGTAATTTCATCTGGGTTTCACCTGTGTGTGATGATATCTAGAGTTGGTTCTGAAAGGGTGCAGTATGGAGAGTACAGTGGAGATTGTGAACAATTAAGGCCATTACTGTGTATCATAAAGCAGTGCATGGGAATATACTTCTACATAATTTAAAATGAGTCCTGACGATTTGGTTTTCAAAACTAAAAAGTCAGGTCTTTTGCAACATTTAAAGGCCAAATGCTAATGGAAGTTGTACTTTCAATGGAAAAGTAACATTGCATCTTATAGTTATAATAATCTAAGATCTATCTGTCTAAGTCTGCGTGTATTTATTCCTGTCGTTTCCTTTGCCATTCTATATCCTGAATACTGTCATCTGTCCTATTGTGTCTTTTTCTGGAAACCAGAGCAGTACTTCATGGTGGGTCAACTTGTTCTACGTCATCGAACCCTCAGCTTGATTGTTCCAGGTAAATATGGCCATTTGTGGTCTCTGTTTTAGGCTTTGATATTAGCCCCTCTCCTTTGTTTCTCAACTTTTGAAATTGTTTGATTAACACATCACTAAGCAAGGATAAAGTTTATTACTTGCAAGATTGTTGTGACAAGAATTGATCATCTGAGTAATCAAAGAATGAAACATTTAAAATCCAGATAATTTGAAGGATGGGGTGACAATCAAGTGAGCTGTTTTGTCCTGGATGGTGTCAAATGTCTGGACTGTTGGAGCTGCACTCATCCACGCAAGTGGGGGTGTTTCATCACATTTGTGGCTTGGAGATAGCAAACAGACTATGTGGGGGTGGGGCAGTGGTTTAGTAGACGTTGTGAAGGTTGAAGTGCTCAGCTGAGAATTCCTAGCCTCTGAACTGCCCTTACAGCTGCAATACTTATATGGCTGCTCCAGTTCAGTTTCTGGTCAGTGGTAACCCCCACAATGTTGGTAGTGGGAGAATTTAGCGATCATAATGTCATTGAATGTTAAAGTGTAATGTTTAGATTTTCTCTCATTAGAAATAGTAAATGTCAGGCATTTGTGTGGAGTGCATGTTATTTGTTATTTATAAGGCCAAGCCTGGATATTGTCCAGGTCTTGCTGCAAATTGACATGAGCTGCTTCAGTATGTGAGGAGCTGCAGATGGTGCTGATTATCATGTAGTCATTAATAAACATCCCTACTCCTGACCATTAAGATGAATGAAATGTCATTGATGTAACAATTAAAGATGTTTGGGCCTGGGCCACTACGCAGAGGAGTTCCTACAGTGATGTCCTGAGGCTGAGATTATTGACCTTCAGAAACCACAGCCATTTTCCTTTGTGCCAGGCATGACTCCACTAGCCAAAGTCAAATGCTGTGTTGTCAAGAATAATCATGCTTCCCTCACCTGAAATTCAGCTCTTTTTTTTGTATTTGAACAAGGCTGTAATAAGGCTGTGATGAGGTTAGGAGCTGAGTGGCTCTGGCAGAATCCAAACAGTGTTGTAAAATGCTGATTTTTAGTACTATTGCTGACTCCTTTCATCAGTTTGCTCATAATGAAGAGTAGTATTGGGCAGTAATTTATTTGGTTGAATTTGTTCTGCTTTTTGTGCACAGTGCATAACCTGCATTGTTGGGTAAATGCAAGTGTTTTAGCTATACTCCAAGCAGTTTGGCTGAGGGCATGGCAAGGTCTGGACCAGAAGCCAGCCCTGTTCCAGTTCCTGGAATATTATCAGGGCCCATGGCCTTTGCAGTATCCAATGCCTGCAGTTGTTTCTTGATATCACAGAGTGAATTGAATGAAGACTGGCATCTGTAACGCTGAGGATCTCGGGATGAGGATGAAATGGATTATCTACCCAATACTTCTGGCTTAAGACAGATGCAAATATTTCAGTTTTGTCTTTTGCAGGGTTCCCTATCATTTGAGAATGGGGTTATTTTTGGGGCTTTCTCCTTCCATTAGATGTTTAGTTATCCATCACCATTGATGACTGGAAGTGGCTGCTAAGCTTAGATCTGATTGATTGTGGCATTGTTTAGCCCTGTATATTGCAAGCTTCTGCTCTTTGGCATGCAAGATGTCCTGTTAGGTAGCGTCACCAGGTTGACACTTCACTTTTAGGTATGCATCGTGCTGCTCCTGGCAGCTGTCCTGCACTCTCCATCGAACCAGGGTTGGACAGTAATGGTACTGTGGAGGATATTTCAGGCAGAGGTTGCAGCCTGTGGTTGAATACATTCTGCTGCTGTTGTTAATGATCGACAGCACTCGTGGATGTCGAGTTTTGAGTTCATCCCACTTCATACCTAGGTCGTGCAAGATAGAGGATGTCCTCATGAATGTGAGACTTTATTCTCAATCACACTGATACTGTCATGGACTGATCTATCTGAAACAGGTAGATTGGGGTGGACTGGGACAAATGGATTTTTTTTTCCTTTTTGCTGGCAAGGCATATTTGATAAACAATGGGAGGTTTCCTTGTCCATGTTTGACCTGATGCCAGAAGAACTTCTGGGGTCTGAAGTAAATTTTGAGGACTCCTAGGGCAACCCCTCCACTTTGCTGGGCCCCTCCTGCTGATGGGACAGGACACATCCAGGATGATGAAAGCAGTATCTGGCACATTCTTTAGACTTCGAAGTGATTTTATAAAACTGAGTGGTGTGCTAAACAACTTCAAAGAGCAGTTAATAGTTCACCACATTACATTGGTGTGGAGTCACATTAGGCCAGATCACCAGTAGGTAGCAAATTTCCTTCCTTAAATGACATTTATGAACCAGATTTTTATTTTTCATGACAATCAACGAGACCAGCTTTTAGTTCCATAAATTTTTTAAAATTAAAGTCAAATTTCACTATTTGCCATGGTGGGATTCAAATTCATGTCCCAAAAGATTAGCCCAGCATTCTGGATTACTATGCCCCTGCCACCCCTAAATTGGTCCCTGTTTTAAAGTCAGAAAAAAAGTGTTTTTGGAAGGTACAAGGTGGGGAAGAAATTAAATTTGGATGCAACTCTTGTTTACCTCATTGGGAGACTGAATAATTGTGTTTGTAATGTGAGGTCACAATCTTGACTTTAGTAGGGTGAGGGATAGTGTGAATTAAGCATAGATGAGACATGTGACCCTGACTGTGATTTTCATAGGATCAATAATAGGCATTTATTTACCATAGTTTTGCATTGGTTCCCATGTTAAATCTGGTACAGAGGTCAATTTACTATATGTATTTACTTGATTTTAGTTTAATATATATTTACTTTTAGTTTAATTGCACAATTAGTTCATTTTGTTTCTTGATTTTGGATCCGTATTGGATTTTTCAATTTCCAATATATATACAGGGTAACATCTCCAGTGAAGAGGTAATTGAAGGGAAAATCAACCTTTTGCCATACTAAATGTTTAACTTGCTTTTTAAAGTTTAAGTTTTTTCAGCGTTTTAGGTGGAGGCTTTTGCAGTACCCATCAAATGACAGTTGCTTTGTTAATCTGTTCATAAAAAAATTAAACCCTGCAGTTGGTTGTTGTTTAACTATTACAGCAGAATTCCTTTATTAACAACTCTTTTGTCATTTAACTACTTACTGTTAGAAATGAATATATCGATAATCAGAGAAGATATCAATAACTCAACCATGATAAGTAATCTGGATATGTATATAGTAACTGCAGGGAAGTGAAACTAGTAATTCATCAACATTGGTCTTCTTTAACTTATTGCAAGTGTGATAAAGTTGAATGAAATGAATCGGTTGTTGATTTTTGATAATAGAAAATAGTCTCGTCTTTCTCCCTAGGTATAGCATTTCAAATTGCGATTCTGCAGTGGAAGGAACACCAGATGACATGGCTGTAGTGGATTCTGTTTCCTTACGAAGACAGGTACTACATTAATTTATGAGCACTCTCACCAATGTTTTTGCATTAATACACTCATCTTACGCGATTCTGGCAAGTAAACCAAAGAACATTTTTTGGTGCATGGTTTGTTTTACTGTTCATCTGAGAATACAGTGGAATGCAAGCAAGGACAATGAAATGATGCACTTCATATTCCTTCCACCAAAAAAGAAAATCTTCCAAGCATGTAAATGAATCACTCAAATGATGCTTGCACACATTGTTATGGACTATGCTAGACCACTCAAAACATTCTTCAACAGACAGCCCCAGACATAACTTTGCAATTTGCTTCGGTAATTGTACAGTGAAAATTACCCGGAGTAAGTTAGCTAGATTGACTACTAGATTTTAAAGCAAACAAAAATTTATTCACAAAATTACACCGTGAAATACAAAGTACAGAATAAAGAACCCCTACAGAACTCCGCCTATCCAACTTGACTTGATTATGCTGTTCCGAATATATACAACATTCCCAATAAGCAAACTCCCTTTAAAACCAGTATCAATGGAACACGGGCTTACAGGTTGAAGTTGAAGGGCAGAAAGTGAGAGAGTGAGTTTCCACACAGCTCACTGTTGAACTCCTTACCAGTTCAAGACTGAACTAAACAGCTCAGCTCAGCTCAGCTCGAGAGCTGACCACTCCCTTTTTCTTTATACAGGTCACTTCTAAAACCTGACCACTTTGGTCTGAAGTTTCATCTGTTTACATCACAACAAAAGGCCTCTCAAAATACTTTTCATCTCTATACCAAACCAGACTGATTGGAGCCTGGCCCGGTTTATTGTCCCTCTGAAAAAAAATCAAGGATAGAGTCTCCTTGAGCCAGGGAACAGCTTTTAGAAATAACAAGGGACTAGCTTTGTGACACCTCCCCCTTAAAAAGATGAACCATCAATACCAAAAGATGGATTTATTTTTAACCCTTCAAAACTTGGTGAGTAGTCTAAACACACACATACTCTATACTAACTATAAACATGCTCAACCCCATGCAAATTCAGGCCGTAGGACACCCACAACTGAACGCCTCCGTATCTCATTCGAGTCTCGATAACTCATCGGCTAGCACATTTTTACGATCTCCCACATGCACAATTGCCAAATCGAATGGCTGCAAACCAGCTCCATCTAAACAGTCTGACATTTTTGTCCTTAAATTTCTCCTCAAATGTCAATGGGTTGTGATAAGTGTATACGATTGTCTCAGATGCATTGCTGGTAATATAAACACTGAAATGTTGTAATACCAACACCAAGCTTAAAGTCTCCTTCTCCACCATTGAATATTTCTGTTGATGAACGATCAACTTCCTAGAAAAATACTCGATGGGACTTTCCATCCCTTCATCATCCACCTGCAGGAGCGCCACACCGACACCCACGTCACTGGCATTGATAGCCACCTTGAAAGGCTTCATGTAATCAGGTGTGGCTAATATTGAGACAGTGGTTAGTACAGTTTTTAGGCTAAAGTGAGGACTGAAATGATGGAGATCAGAGTCGAGCGTTTGGTGCTGGAAAAGCACAGCAGGTCAGGCAAGATCTGAGGAGCAGGAAAATTGACATTTCAGGCAAAAGCCCTTCATCAGGAATGAAGCTGGGAGATTTTCTCCCCAAACCCCACCCTGTCCCATTTATGTCTCCACCCTCCAAGGCTCCCAGCCCCCTTCCTCATGAAGAGCTTTTGCCCAAAACATTGATTATCCTGCTCCTCGGACACTGCCTGACCTGCTCTGCTTTTTCAGCACCACACTCAACAGTCTTTAGGCTGTAAAATGCATTTTGACAGTCCTCTGTCCACTGAAACACCTTGCCCTTTATTTAACTGTTCGGTGAGTGGAGCAGCCACACTACTAAAGTTTGGCACAAATTTGCGGTAAAATCCACTCAACCCCAGAAACCGTGGTACTGCTTTTTTTCATCAACGGTTGGGAAATTCCCCAATTAGTTTTGTTTTCGCATCCATCGGGTCATTTATCCATGTCCAATAACATGGCCCAGCAAGGTGACTTGGGCTTTGGCAAATTCACTTTTAGTTAGGTTTACCACCAATCCTGCCTTCCAAAGTAAATTGAACAAGTCTGATAAATGTTCCTTCCAGGAGTGACTAAAAATCACCAGTTCATCTCTATACACCACACAGTTGGATAATCCAGCAATGACCGTATTAGTCAGTCTCTGAAATGTGGCTGGAGCCTTTTTTTATACCAAATGGCATGACTTAGAACTGATAAAATCCATTTGGCGTTAAGAGAGTCAAAATTGCCTTTGCGCTCCCTGACACAGGTACTTGCCAGTAGTCTCTGAGCAAGTTCAACTTAGAAATGTAAGTTGCTTGTCCCACTTTTTCGACACAGTCCTCCAACTGTGGAATTGGATATGCATCGGTCTTTATAATGGTGTTGACTTTGCAATAGTCCACACATAACCGTTGGGTACCATCTGGCTTTGGCACCATGTTTATAGATGAGCACCAGTCAGTGTAACTCACTTTGATTATGCCATCTTGGAGCATGCTCTCTATCTCCTTCTGAACCTGCGCCAACTTTAGAGAGTTCTGCCTATAAGGATGTTGCTTAATCGGAACAGCATCTCCTATATCTACATCATGCACGATTAGGTTAGTACTTCCCAGTTTATTTCCACATATCTCCCCATGTGATAGTAATAACTCTTTCAGGTCAATTTGATTTTCTTGTGGAAGGTAACTCAATAATTTATCCCAATTTTTGACAACTTTTTCATTATCCAATTTGATTTCAGGAATGTCCAATTCAGAATCCTCTGAAATTGGTTCTTCCTTCTGTACTGTAATCATTAACACCTTCTCCTCTTGCTTTCCTTCCTGATCAAAATACCTTTTGAGCATATTCACATGACACACTGTGAGATTTCTTCCTGTCTGGAGTCCTTATCAAGTAGTTCGCCTCACTCCATTTCCTCTCAATTTGATAAGGTCCACTAAACCTTGCTTTAAAAGGCTCATCTGTTACTGAAGTAATACCAATACCTTATCCCCAATTGCAAAATTGGGGATTTGTGATTTCTTATCTGCTTCCTGTTTGATTGTATGCCTGTGACACTTTTAAATGCTGTCCAGCCAACTCTCCAGCTCTATTTAATCTTTATCTAAAATTTGACACATAGTCCAAATGAGTGGCCTCTGAATTCTGACTTATTAATTTTTCTGAATCAATTTTTGCAGTCCTCTTACTTCTTGCCCAAAACTTAATTCAAACGGACTGAATTTGGTTGATTCACTCAGTGCACCTCTGATCACAAAAAGTAGAAACGAAACTTCCTTATCCCAATCATCTGGATAATCCTGACCTAAAGCCGTCAACATGGTCTTTAGTGTTTGCCATCTCTCTAGCGTTCCCTGTGATTCCAGATGGTACTCAGTAGATTTGAATTGTTTTATTCCCAAGTTATCCATAACCACCTTGAATAGTTTGGATGTGAAGTTTGATCCTTGATCTGACTGGATCTCCATTGGCAGTCCATATCTAGTAAAACAATTTAAGTAATTCTTCTACAACCCTTTTAGCTGTGATGTTGCGTAATGGGATTGCCTCTGTAAATCTAATTGACACATCCTTTATTGTTAATAAATACTGATTCCTGCTTTTTATTTGAGGTAGGGGACCTGTGCAATCAATCAAGACTCTTGTGAAAGGTTCCTCAAATGCTGGAATAGTTATCAAAGGTGCAGGTTTTACTGCTGGCATGGGTGACATGTCTGGCAAAATTCAACTACATCTCTGTATAGTCCAGGCTAGTAAAAATGTCTTTGTATTTCAGCCTGTGTTTTCTTCACCCCTAAATGACCTCCAAGTGTTAACTCATGCACCACTCGCAGCACCTCCTTTGTATACCCTATTGGCAAAACAATTTGATAAATAGAACATAGAACAATACAGCACAGAACAGGCCCTTCAGCCCACGATGTTGTGCCGAACATTTGTCCTAGCTTAAGCACCCATCCATGTACCTATCCAATTGCCGCTTAAAGGTCACCAAAGATTCTGACTCTACCACTCCCACAGGCAGCACATTCCATGCCCCCACCACTCTCTGGGTAAAGAACCCACCCCTAACATC
>NC_057722.1:80527563-80554482 GCF_004010195.1 Chiloscyllium plagiosum | reverse complement strand
TCTAAAGGCATATCCCCCTCGGACTGCCTTTCTGCAGATGTTATATCATTGCTAATTAGCAACGGCATCCCCCCTCCTTTTTTACCACCCTCCCTAATCTTACTGAAACATCTGTAACCAGGAACCTCCAACAACCATTCCTGTCCCTCTTCTATCCACGTTTCCGTGATGGCCACAACATCGTAGTCCCAGGTACCGATCCACACCTTAAGTTCACCCACCTTATTTCTGATACTGGCATGTTTACCTCTGCACATTTCCCATCTGCTTGGATGTGTGATGGTCTCCATTTTATCATTAAGACATCATTTGTTAAGTAATAACACACAGGAATGCATTCACTTTCTTTCTCTGTAAATGCCTTTTGATACGACTGTTTTAACTCCTCATCTTTCTGCTGTAATTTAACTAGCACTGCAGAGCTAAAGATACTGGCATGTTTACCTCTTCGCTCTTTCTCTGTTCGACTTATGTGATCAAAGAAAGTTTCTGATAAAGCTATGTCAGCTTCCTTATTTGTGCCTTTTGATCTCTCGTATTTCAACTTATGCCTTGTGATCTTGAGATCACACAATCAGGGAAAATGCCTGGCTAAACATTCTCCATGTCTTCAGTTGCCTGCATCTCCACTGGCTTTTCAATTAGAGTAGGCAGCACGCCTACCTGTGAATCAGCTATATCATTTGCAAGGACAAATTGTATTCCTGGAGCTGACAGTTTTTCCAGTACTCCTACCACAAATTCTCCACTCTTCTCTGGACTCTCTAGCCTCACTTTACATAACTGAGCACTTTTTGTCTCGCCATGAATTCCTGTTACAAGTACCTTTTCTGGCAGTAGTCCTTCAGGAGTGCATATCTCCTCATCCTTCTGCATTACAGACTGAGAGCATTCCATGTCCTTAATATCATAACCTCCTTGCCTACTACTCCTGGTTTATATGAGTAAAGAACAGAGAACATTTGCAGCCCAGGAACAGGCCCTTCAGCCCTCCAAGCCGGAGCCGATCCAAAACCACTGTCTAAACCTATCGCCCAATTCCTAAGGATCTTTATCCCTCTGCTCCCCACCTACTCCTGCATCTGTCCAGACACACCTTAAATGAATTTCCCGTACCTACCACTACTACCTCTTCTGGCAACGCATTCCAGGCGGGATGACCTTGGGGTTGCAGTGAGAGAGACTCAGAGATCTTTGTAGAGAGAGGAGGAGAGCTGCTTCAGGGTAGGCATCCTTGCAAGAGGATTCGCAGTAAGGTTAAAATCAACTAGGCGAAAGTGAGGACTGCAGGTGCTGGAGATCAGAGTCAAGATGAGATTGGTGCTGGAAAAGCACAGCAGGTCAGGCAGCACCCGAGGAGCAGGAAAATCGACGTTACGGGCAGGAGCCCTTCATCAGGATTTCTGATGCATCACCTCACATTTGCTTGGAATAAACTTTACCTTTGCATGTGTATAGTTTTTAAGCAGATCTGGCACTTCCTCCTTAACCAACCTCTGATCATCTTGTGCTCTCCGAGGCAGATGTCTAACTTCCCTTGTGCTTTTTGTTACTCGTCCAACAAAACTTCCAGGCTTGTCTGGTTTTCCTACATCTGGCTTTCTCCTTGCCCACCAACACTGTGATTTCATGTAGCCCACTTTATTACAATGAAAACACCGGAGCTTTTTAATTTCTTTGTCCCCCCTCAAGGGTTTCTTTTACCCTCCTTATGATCTTCACTGAGATCCACCTTTTCCTTTCCATGTGAGGATTTCTCTTTTCCCCAGTTTCTATCCCTCATGGGCTAAAATTGATTCTGGAAGCCAAATCATGTTTTATGGACCAGCTCATAACTATCAGCCACTTCTGCTGCGAACCTTGCTGTTTTAACTCTCTGCTCTTCCACTTGAGTTCGCACTAATTCAGGCAGTGAATTTTTGAATTCCTCCGAAATAATTACCTCTTGAAGGCCATCATAGGTTTCCTTGATTTTTAAAGCTCTTATCCATTTATCAAAATTACCCTGTTTGATGCTTTCAAACTCCAGATAGGTTTGACCTGAAACATTGTCTATAGGCTTCTGGTACAAGCTCATATACACTTAAAATGGCTTTTTTCACCTCATCATACTCCCCAGATACCATCTCTGATCGTGATGCAAATACCTCACTTGCTCTACCTATAAGTTTTGTTTGGATCAACAAAACCCACATTGGCACTGGCCATGCATCTGTTTTGACACCTTTTCAAATGTGATGAAAAAGGTTTCCACATCCTTCTCATCAAATTTAGGCAATGCTTGAATATATTTAAACATTTTCTCACTCTGCTTCTGACTACCAGGGGCTTGCTCATCCTCACTCTCTTCCTTACTCAGCCTATCCTCAGCCTTTATCTCTAGCCTTTTAAGCTGACGTTCCCAGGAGGACCTGTTCAACCACAGAACACACCAGATGGCCTCCTTCTTTAGAGACTGCAATTTCCCTTCCCATGTGGTTAAAGATGCCCTCCAACGCATCTCGTCCACATCCCACCCCTCCAACCGTAACAAGGACAGAACGTCCCTGGTGCTCACCTTCCAACCTACCAACCTTCGCATAAACCAAATCATCCGGCGACATTTCCGCCACCTCCAAACAGACCCCACCACCAGGGATATATTTCCCTCCCCACCCCTTTCCGCCTTCCGCAAAGACCGTTCCCTCCGTGACTACCTGGTCAGGTCCACGCCCCCCTACCACCCACCCTCCCATCCTGGCACTTTCCCCTGCCACCGCAGGAACTGTAAAACCTGCGCCCGTTCCAAACTTCCAGCTCAGCACTGTCCCCATGAGTTGTCCTACCTGCCTATCTTCTTTTCCACCTATCCACTCCCCCCGGCCTATCACCTTCATCCCCCACTCACCTATTGTCCTTGATGCTACTTTCTCCCCCCCCCCACCCCCCTTTCACTTATCTCTCCCTTCAGGCACTTTGCCTGCATTCCTGATGATGATTTTACTGCTCCTCGGATGCTGCCTGAACTGCTGTGCTCTTCCAGCACCACTAATCCAAAATCTGGTTTCCAGCATCTGCAGTCATTGTTTTTACTTTTCCTTTTTAAGTGTCAGTTTTCGAAGTTCAAAGGCGCTCTCTTTTTCCTTCTCTGCTCTCTCTTTTTCCTTCTCTTCTGCTGATAATCACAGCTCAAACTGTTTCATTTATGCTGCCCTTTCCCCATCCCTTGCATCTAACTCAGGCCGCTTCATTCGCAACTGAATTTTTGCCATCTCTATAGATTCTGATGGTTTCTCCAGCAAGTTTAAATGCTGATCTACTGCTGTAATCATCTCTCCTTTCCTGACAGGAACAGCAGTTCCAATTCCAGCTTCTCTGCTAATTCTTGCAACTTGGTCTTATTCGCTTTTTGCAAAACTTCCAAAATCACTGCATCCACATCCAGAAACTTTTTGGCCACTGAAAAGGCCATTACTATCCCAAGCTTTGTCTACCCAACCAAACCGGCACCCAAAATAAAGACACTCGCACCTACCTCTCGATGTTTAAAATCCCACAAAGAGCCCCCAATCTGTTATGGACTAAGCCAGACCACTCAATATTCTTAAGCAGGCAGCCCAGACCATGACTTTGCAATTTGTTTAGGTAAGTGTACAGTGAAAATTATCTGGAGTAAATTAGCTAGATTGACTACTAGATTTAAAACAGACAAAGGTTAATTCACAAAATTACACAATGCAACATAAACAACAGAATAAAGAACCCCTACAGAACTCAGTCTATCCAAACTAGACTTAATTATGCTGTTCTGAATATACACAAACAGTCCCAATAAGCAAACTTCCCTAAAAACCAAGTATCAATGGAACACATGCTTACAGGTTGAAGTTGAAAAGCAGAAAGAGAGAGAGAAATTAAAAAAGAGAGTTTCCACACAGCTTCCTGTAGAACTTCCCAGTTCAGACTCAACTAAAAGCTGCTCAGCTCAGCTAGAGAGCTGACCACTCCACTTTCGTTATACAGGTCACTTCTAAAACATGACCACTTTGGCTTGAAGTCTCATCTGTTAACATATAAACAAAAGGCCTCTCCAAAATCCTTTTCTTCTCTGTACCAAACCAGACTGACCAGAGCTGAAAATGTGTTGCTGGAAAAGCGCAGCAGGTCAGGCAGCATCCAAGGAACAGGAGAATCGACGTTTCGGGCATAAGCCCTTCTTCAGGAATGACTGACCGACCAGAGCCCGGCCTGACTTATTACCACTCTGAAAAAGAAATCAAGGACAGAGTCTCCTTGATCCAAGGAACAGCTTTTAGAAGAAAAAGTGCTAGCTTTGTGACAACATGTAGCATTATTTTTCAAATACGTAATTGCTTCTCTTTAACTTTGATATTTATTTTGTCTTGCTGTCAGATAATTAAGCTCAACCGTAGACTCCAGCTCCTGGAGGAAGAAAACAGAGAGCGCACCCGACGGGAAATCATCATTTACTCAATAACAGTAGGGTTCTGGTTGATTAACAGCTGGCTTTGGCTTCGGCGCTGAATAGGCATTGTATGAATTCTTCATGTTCTAACCGAACAACAGGTCTTTTCAAAAACAGCTGGTGACAGAAGGGCCAGGGGTATTTTTATTGCTTCTCCTGCACCTTGCAGATTTCCTTGAGGTCCTTACACAGATTGCTCACTCCATACAAAACAGGAAAAGGAAATCATGGGGAGAAAGGGATGTTTTGTTGCTTCAATTTAAAATATTTATTGCATCACTTCATAAGACATCAGTTGACTCATTTTGCATGCCCGTGATTAGGGGATATGTAGTTTTCAGAACTTTAAAATATGTCATTGAATCTAATGTGCATGTGACTGTGTAGGACCAGTACAGAAGATGTCATGGAACTGAACAGCGAATAAAGCTAACAAGCAGCTTCTTTGAATGTATGACTTGCTGGATCAGGAGGACTACATATAAAAGATTTTGCAAGAGTTATATTTGAAGTGATGTACATATATATGGTGTTTGTATTCCATTGTCCCATGAAGATGAATTTCTAGTTAATAGGGCCTATATTTTGTTTTTGCACTGATTTTGAAAGGAATACTTTGGAGTATGAGAATAAACCTTTATATTTTTATGTGTGCATCAAAAACATATCCTGTTTCATTGACTTATTTTTAATTTTCATGTGAACCTGCACTCTGATGCAGACTGATATGTACTTAGCTGTGCATTGAAATGTCAGTATGTTACGTTTTGGCTCCTGGCATTTTTGTGCACTAATGAAAGCAATTTGGAACCAGGGTTGTAGGTGGTTGGGGGAGTTTGGTGGTGATCAAGTCAATCCAATTCATTTAACCATCCATCCTCTGAACCTGTGAATAGTTCTATTCTGTTCATATTATTCTGCAGTAAAATTTCCCAAAAAATTGTTTTGTAAATGTGTGTGGAGGGACTGGGTGTTTAGGGGAGGGGGAAAATGTTTTCCATGAATGCTGGAAGAATAAGTGTCATTGTGTCACCTGAACTTAATGTATTCCGTTGACGTTTGGATCAGACAAATGTTTACAGTGTGACAGTTTCAATGAGATATCTTTTAGTATATTACCTACTTTGTACTTGACCTGCGTATGCACAAATTAAAAATTTGACCTTGTTAAAAGACATTTATTACAGAAGCATCAATGCAAACATAGCCCAGATGGAAATGTATTTCTGGGTTTACAGTGTGCAAATGTTTTAATTGTGGCAAACTTTTTTTTCTAATGACCTTTTATGTAAGCAAGCTTGTACAAGATTGAAACTGCATATGTAAATATAGTTGACTATATCCAAGGTGGCAATAAATAAAATGAAATCGGAATGTTGTGTTTTTTAGTGTTTGTGTCACTTTTTGTGATTCATTATCCTGTAGATTGTAGATAGAAGGGGAGCAGGTTAGAATCACTAGGCTAAGTAATCCAGAGGCCTGAACTAGTCATTTCAACAACATAAATTGTATTCCTTAAATTACAACTTTAGAATTTAAAATCAGTATTTTTAATTTTAAAATTCTGAAAATAAAAAAGTCAGTTTGTAGCAAAGGTCATTACAAATCTAATAAAAGCAAAATACTGCAGATGCTGGAAATCTGAAACAAAACCAGCAAATATTGGAGAAATCCAACAGGAATTTAACTCAAAACATTAACTCCTCCTCAGTAGATATTGCCAGACCTACTTCTCGCTAACTTTTCTGTTTTTATTTCATTTCTACATGTAGTGTTTTTTGCCTAAATGCTACAATTATTCAAGAGTGACCGAAGATTCGAACTTTCACATCTCTTGTTAGACACAGACCTAATCAATCAGCGTGGAGGTAATCAGTCTGCTCTGGCTCTGGAATCGCAGTACGCAGGCGCAATTTGTGGGCGGGGCTGTATCTGGTGCGCAGCCGCAGTTTGGCCGGTGTGATGGCGGCGTTGATGTTGTCCCGCCGCGTTCTCGGGCCCTTCGGACAACGGTTTGCCCTCAGCCAGACCATCTCATTCACACAAACTAGGGAGAAGAAACGATGGATGAGAGCTTACGTACAGTTAATGGAAAGGAAAAAGAAACTTGAAGGGCCTCCGCCGCCTAAACCCCGGTGTGTAACACTGCATAGGCAGCAGGCCTCAGGCCCTGCAGAGCCCAGTATAAACGGTGCTTCGGGTGAATGTTGACTCTCATATTTTGCACTTAATATGCAAGACTATTAGAGCACCTTGCATTTATGGAGTTAGGCAACATATCATACATGTTCTCGTTGAAAGAGTGAAGAAGCTTGAGGGGCTGAATGGCCTCCTGTTCCTATATTTATATGTGACAGTTAGTATATGTTTCTTGGTAGAGGACATAATTAGGAGGCAGATGAAGTTAAAAGTGCTTTGTAGATGGCAACAGGTTTTGTACAGTTAATGGTATCCCCTAGAATATTGATAGTGGGGTATTTGGTGATGGTAACACCATTGAATATCAAAAGAGAAGTGGTTATATTTTGTCTTATTGGAGATGGACATTACCTGGCATTTGTGGCACGAATGTTACTTCCTACTTGTCAGCCCAAGCCTGGATTATCTAGATCTTGTTGCATTTGTACATGGTCCACTTCAGTATCTGAGGAGTCGTGAATGGTGCTGAACATAGTGATTCATCATCGAACATCTCCACTTCTGACCTTATGATGGGGGAAGGTCATTGATGAAACAGCTGAAAATGGTAAGGCCTAGGACACTACCTTGAGGAACTCCAGCAGAGATATCCTGGCGCTGAGATGACTGATCCCTAACATCCACAACCATCTTATTATGTGCCAAGTATGTCTCCAACCAGCAGAGAAGTTGCCCCCTAATATTCACCAATTCTAGTTTTGCTAGGGCTCCTTTATGTCATGTTGAGTCAAATGCAGCTTCATTGTCAAGGGCTGTCACTCACCTCACCTCAGAAATTCAGCTCTTTTATCCCTGTTTGAACTAGGGCTGTAATGAGGTCAGGGGTTGAATGGCCCTGGCAGAACCCAACTGGGCATCACTAAGCAAGTTATTGCAGAGCAGGTGCTGCCTGATTGCACTATTGATTACACCTTCCATCACTTTACTGATGATCGACCGTAGACTGATGGGGCAGTAGTTGGCTGGGTTGGAATTTCCTACATTTTGCATACAGGAGATACCTGGGCAATTTTCCACATTTAAAAAGTGTGGTACTGGAAAAGCTCAGCCGGTCAGGCAGCATCTGAGGAACAGGAGAATCGACATTTTGAGCAATGTTCAACTCTGATCTCCAGCATCTGCAGTCCTCACTTTCCCCCAATTTTCTCAAGATGTCAGTGCTGTAATTATGCAGCATGGCTACTGGACCACAGGTTCTGGAGCACAAGTGTTCAGTACTATTGCCAGAATATTATCAAGGCCCATAGCCTTTTCACTACCTAATGCCTCCAATCGATATCACATGGAGTGAATTGAATTGGCTGAAAACTGGCAATGTGATGCTAGGGATCACTGGAGGGGGCTGAGATGAATCATACACTCGAAGCCTTATGTTTTGAATTAGATGTATGATGTAGTGGGTTCATCCATAAATGTGGATGGGAATGTTTTTGCAACCTCCTCCTTTAGTCAGTTGTTTAATTGGCCACCATCATTCTCAACTGCAGGACTGCAGAGCTTAGATCTTGATCTATCTTGATTTGTTTGAGGGAATGTGAAATAGAGACTAATGATATGTCTCAGAGAAGGCGTAGATATTGGCAGATGACATTCCTAGTTTGTGTCATTCATCTTGGTGCTTGGATACGCACCTCAAGTGCTGTAAGCAACAAAGTTGTAGACCACATGTTGGAAGTCTTGCTTTTTGGTCAGTGCAGATAGTTTGACCCATGTGACCTCTTTTGTGCTGTACATTTTCAGTGATTCTATCTGGAAGACAGAACAGGGTGGCAAAACTGATGCTGACAGTTGGTGGGTTAAAAAAATCTCAAATTTTTTTTCTCAAATTCTGAAGTAATTAGCCTTAGCGAGTTTTAAAAAGGTCACCACTGGAAGAGCAGTTCACCCGAGTTAATAAGTTTATTCAGATATATGATGTAGGCATCACTGGCTTCACCAGCATTTATTGTCCATCCCTAGTTGCTCTTGAGAAAGAGGTGGTGAGCTGCCGCCTTGAACCACCACGGTTCTTGTGCTGTAGGTCGTCCCACAAAAGAGTATGAGGGAGTTCTAGGATTTTGACCTAGCAACGCTGCAAGATCAAGAATTCATTTCGAAGTCTGAACTGACAGTTGCTTGGAGGAGAGCTTGCAAGTAGTGGTGTTCTAATGCATCTGTTTCTCTTTTCTTTCTAGATAAGGTCAGAAATCACACAACACCAGGTTATAATCCAACAGGCTTATTTGAAATCACAAGCTTTTGCAGCGCTGATTAACTGAAGAAATAACAGCACTGTGAAAGCTTGTGATTTCAAATAAACCTGTTGGACTATAACCTGGTGTCATGTGAATTCTGAGTTTGCCCACCCCAGTCCAACACCAGCACCTCCACATCATTTCTTTCTGGATGGTACTGGTTTGGAAAGTGCTGTGTATGGAGCCCTACTGAATATCCACAGTGCGTTTTGTCAGTTGTATATACTCTGCTTCTGAATGTCGATGGTGGAAGAACTGAATGTTTTGTGGATCTGGTGTCAATCAAGTGACTTAGTGTCAAGCTTCTTGACTGTTGTTGCAATTGCACTCATCCAGGCAAGTAAGGAGTATTCCATCACACTCCTGATTTGAGTCGTGTCCATGATGGACAGGCTTTGAGGAGTCAGGAAGTGCAAGATTTCTAGCTTTTGACCTCTTGAAGTCCAGTATTTATATGGCTAGTCTAGTTTCTGGTCAGTGGGGTGTGTTGTTTGATGTAGTCCCCAGTCTTAGGGATGAAAGGTCTACATACCTGGCATAGTGCAGGCACTCGGATATCATATTACTTATTTGTGTGTTTGGAGAGATGTCATGTGGAAAAACACTCTTGGAGTCATAGTGTAGTGGCAGCATGAGACAGCTAGTTTTACCTGTTGTTCAAATGTTTGAAACATCTTCCCCTTCCAGGTTAGTTTAAGATAGACCCAACTTCCTTTATCTGCAGATGGGAGCACCATCTCGAAGTCTTCGCATTGGATTCTAGTATGTTATGGGAGTACACAATTTTAGATTGATATTTGTTTTTGATATAAGCTTCAATAACTATGGTGAAACTGTGAAGGTGAAAAGCAATTTTTGTTACTGTAAGCTGACTTTAAAATATTTTGTTGCATTTCAGGTCACAGCAACCTAACTGGGACTATCATGCTGAAGTAGAGGCCTTCAGTCATCGTCTTAATGAGAATTTCAACCTGGATCTTCTAAAAACAGCATTTGTTAATCCCTGTTACATCATGTCTGAGGAAGCACGTCGCCGGGAGCTTAAACTGGAAAGAGAGGAAATAACATTAAATCTTAAAGACAACCAGCAGTTATTTGAGAAAGGTTTATCGTTAGCAAATAAATACCTCCAAGACTGTTTCAGTAGTGCCTATCCAAACTTACCTGCAGATGGTGTTAAGGCACTTACTGGTCACATCACTGGGTCACAGATTGTGTGCCATGTGGCCAGGAATTTAGCTGTTGAAGACTTGACACTAAGTGCAGAGTTTCCAGTGCCACAAGAGGTTTTACAAAAGACATTCTTTGCTCTTATTGGAGCTTTGCTAGAGAGCAGTGGACCTGCAAGAGCCACCTTATTTGTTAGGGTAAGATATTGGGGCGGTAATGGTGTGGGTAGTGGATTATATTGCAAGTTTAAATAATAACAAGGAACTACACTCGGTACAGTGACAATTGCCTAAGGTTCAAGCAGATTTACAAGTTGTGAGAGCAGAAAGAAGTTGCATTCATATAATTTATATTATACCTTCAACATAAAGAAATGACCCAAGATGTTTCTCAGAAGCACAAACAAATATGAATAGCGAGACTCGCAGAAAGTTTGGTAACTGGAGCGGTTTGAGGTTGAAGGTAATTAGCGAACTAACCAGTGGGGATAATGAGAATTGTTTTATGATCTGGAATGCAATACCTGAAAGGACGATAAAAGCAGTTTAATGCTTCCTTTGAAAATAGAATTGAATGTATGTTTGTAAAGGAGAAAAATTGTAGGACCATGAGGAAGGTCAAAGGATCAAGACCAATTGGATGGTTCTTTCGAACAGCCAGTTCAAACATGATTGGCTGAATTGCCCCCTCCCCCTGTGCTTGATAATTCTGACACCCTGAAAAAGATATTAGAAGGGGTAATGAAAATATAGTCAAAGGGATAGGTTTTACATTCAGGCTTAAAAGAGGAGCTTGGAATAATGAGGAAATGAATTTATGTCAGAAACTGTTGAGTTTAGTTCTTGTTATACAGCCAGCACGTATGAAAAGTGAAAACACAGATGATTTCAAGATAAAATACCCATTGGGCAAATTGTGTGATTGGAAGTGATGTGGAATGAAAATGTTAAGCAAAATTGCTTGTACTGTTGAGGAAATGTGTCTACTGAAGTTTACACAAAATGAAGGAATGAGTGTATTCTATCTCAAGATACTAGAAATTTGCCAAGGTTTGAATATTTAATGTCCTATTCTTAGCTAAGATCCTTGGAAATTGTTTGTGATTAATGAGGTGAGACGTGTCAGTGATGGGAAGTGAAATGTTTTTAATTATTTTGTCAACCATAATCAAAATTGCTCTACTGCATAAAGAACAAACCCAGACATGGAGTAAAACCACCTCTATTTTGTCCTAACAATGTGCTTTAATCTCAAAACACTCATATTCCCTACATCTGCCAACCTTATGGCTTCTCTGAGATCATTAAATTGTATTTTTTTGCAATAGAAACATAGTAGATTGAGATTAGAGAAAAATTACTCCTCTTGTACAATGGGACTTGTAAAATGCATTGCACTCAAAATACAAGATGAAACAGTCAAAATACTGGAGAGCACTTAGCAAACACATCCTTGTATGTTTATGAGGAGAGAAAATTAGCAGAATCTTCTCAGACATGAAAAATAGACCTGTACTGTACAAGAACTTTATGGAAATGTCAAATAATATTGCTTGAATTTTGTACAAAGTGAAAGAACTAAAATCACCTTGGTCAGACACAAGTTTTGACTAAGATGCATTTGGATTGTGCACTATTCAGATGGAGGCAGTGACATTGGGAGAATCGAATATGGAATCTGCTAGTCCAGTCATGAGCTGGGCACACTTTGCTGGGCTCTTGAGAGCCCTGTTTCTGATGATTTCTTATGTTCAGATTTAAATATTTATGCATGTCATTGTATTTTTCCTCATTATTAAAATATAGCTGGAGGGTTAGTGTCAAATGCTTTTGATTTCAAACTAATGCTAAGATGTTGCAGTGTAAATTCTGAGTTGGGCCTGACTTTGCCCTTGATATGGAGTACAATATTTTTGCATCTGTAGAGCAAAGCTGCTTCACCCTCACATGGCAACTGTGCATATGTCGGTTCAATTAACCAGCTAAAAACTTGAAATTTACAAAGTGAGGGCTTTGGTTTTCATTTATATAGTTGAATTGACAGAATTCCAGTATGGTTGAATTTAAAGTTCAGATGGAGAGTGTCAAGATAAAATCGAATACCAGAGTCTAAGAAAATAAGGGAGGCTCTCAAATTGAAAGAGAAGGCAAACAAAATGGCCAAGATCAGTGGGAATCTAGAAGACTGGGAAAGCTTTAAAGGTCAACAGAAAGCTACTTAAAGATCTATAAAGAAAGATAAGATGAAACATGAGGAAAAACTAGCATAGAATATAAAGACAGATAGCAAAAGTTTCTAGAAATAGATAAAATGAAAAAGAGTAGCAAAAGTAAACGTTGGTCCTTTAGAGGATGAGCAGGGGCATTTAATCATGGAATATGATGAAAAGGCTGAGGCATTGAACAGGTATTTTGTGTTGGTCATCACAGTGGAGGACACAAATAACATGCCAGTAATTTGACGAAGAGACAAAGGTAGGTGAGTAGCTAGAAACAATCATTATCACAGAAGTGGTCGTATTGGGCAAGCTAATGGAGCTAAGGATACACAAGTCTTCTGGCCCTGATGGAATGCAACCCAGGGTACTAAATGAGGTGGCGGGAGAAATAGCAAATGCATTTGTGGCAATTTCCCAGAAGTCGCTGGACTCTGGGACAGTTCTAGCAGATTGGAAAGCAGCAAATGTGACACCACTGTTAAAAAAAGGGAGGTAGGCAAAAGATGGGAAATTATAGACCAGTTAGCTTAACTTCTGTAATGGGCAGGTGCTTGAGTCTATTATCAAGCAAGAAATAAGAGGGCATCTAGATAGCAGTTGTCCCGTTGGGCAGACGCAGTATGGGTTCATGAAGAGCAAGTCATGCTAAACCAATCTTTTGGAATTCTATGAAGACATTACAAGCAAGGTGGACAATGGGGACCCAGTAGATGTGGTGTACCTAGATTTCAAAAAGGCCTTCAACAAGGTGCCACAGAAGATGCTGCTGCATACGATAAAGTTGCATGGTATTGCGGGTAAAGTATTAGCATGGATAGAGGATTGGTTGACTAACAGGAAGCAAAGAGTGGGGATAAATAAGTGCTATTCTGGTTGGCAATCAGTGAATAGTAGTGTGCCTCAGATATCAGTGCTGGGACCGCAGTTATTCACAATTTACATAGATGATTTGGAGTTGGGGACCACGTGTAGTGTATCAAAGTTTGCAGATGACACTAAGATAAGTGGCAGAGCAAAGTGTGCAGAAGACTGTGAAACTTTGCAGAGGAACATAGATACTTTAAGTGAGTGGGCAAAGGTCTGGCAGATGGAATAAATGTGAAATCATCCCTTTTGGTAGAAGTAATAGTAAAAAGGACTATTACTTGAATAGTAAAAAGTTGCAGTGTGCTGCTATGCAGAGGGACCTGGGTATCCTTGTACACAAAGCAGAGAAGGTTGGTCTGCAGGTACAACTGGTAATTCGAAAGGCAAATGGAATTTTGTCCTTCATTGTTAAAAGGATTAAGTTTAAAAGCAGGGAGGTTACGTTGCAGCTATATAGGATGCTAGTGAGACCACATCTGGAGTAGTGCGTGCAGCTTTAGTCCCCTTACTGAAGAAAGGGGATGCAGAGGAGGTTGATTCCGGAGTTGAGGGGGTTGGCTTATGAAGAGAGACTGAGTAGACTGGGATTATGTTCATTGGAATTCAGAAGAATGAGGGGGGGAGTCTTATAAAATGTATAAAATTATGAAGGGAATAGATAAGATAGATGTAGAGAGAATGTTTTCACTGGTGGGTGAAACTAGGACAAGAGAGCATAGCCTCAAAATTAAGGAGGGTAAATTTAGGACTGAATTGAAAAGGAACTTCTTCACCCAGAGGGTTGTGAACCTATGGAATTCCCTGCCCAGTGGAGGAGTTGACGCACCTTCAGTAAATGTTTTTAAAGCTAAGATAGTTCTTTTTGAACAATGAAGGAATTAGGGGATACAGTGAGCGGGCAGGTAATTGGAGCTGAGGCCACGAAAGATCAGCCATGATTCTCTTGAATGGCAGAGCAGCCTTGAACAGCCAGATGGCTTACTCTGTTCCTACTTCTTATGTTCTTATGTAATATAACTTTGGGTTGTGTCTGTTGTGTTTGCAGTTTTGAATGATTTGAACCAAGACCAAAAGTAACTATTTAGATCTGTGAATGCAATGTTTGGTTAATAACTTGTGTTATTAACATGGTGTTACATGCTGTCTCTCTTTAATGCATCTAATGATTCAAATGCTTTGTGAATTTGTAACAATCTACTAACAGTCCATGAAATGTTCACTCCTACTTTCACTTTTGAATACAAAATTTGACTTTATGTTGTAATGTGTTTTCTAATTTATAGGACTTCTTAATTACTCAACTTATTGGTAAAGATCTGTTTGAAATCTGGCCTGTTGTTAATCCCATGGGACTATTGGTGGAAGAGCTGAAGAATAGGAAGATGGTTCTTCCCGAGTCCAGACTGACGAGACAGTCTGGAGTCAGCACTGTGCTCCCAGTGTATTTTGTTGGATTATACAGGTACTTGATGAATGTTGGTCAACGTGCTATGGAGTGGCTATGACTTAAACCCTATGGTTAATAAGTATGAATGGAACTGCTGTAAAAAAGCATTTCATATTACATTTCATATGTTTCCTCTTGCTCATCATATAAATGTATTGCAGACTGTAAAATGTTAG
This sequence comes from Chiloscyllium plagiosum, assembly GCF_004010195.1. Classification (NCBI taxonomy): domain Eukaryota; kingdom Metazoa; phylum Chordata; class Chondrichthyes; order Orectolobiformes; family Hemiscylliidae; genus Chiloscyllium; species Chiloscyllium plagiosum. The sequence goes on along the minus strand of NC_057722.1, from coordinate 80,539,706 downwards.
GTCTCAGAAATGAAGCTTAAAAGCTGTTTGGAACAGTGGAACACTAAGGGTTGATGGCATTCTTGATTGTTGGAAGCATGTTTTATGAATTGCTGGATAGAAGGATAATTTAATGGCTGCAGAACTAAAGTGGTGGGCAGGGTTGCTGATTGCATGAGTGGGTTGCTGTTATGGGAAATGAGTTTAGGATTGCTGATTCACATTATGAACAGGCAGTGAAAGTTTTTGTACGAGAAGCTGCATTAATGTTAAGGAGTGCTCCATTTAAAGATTGCTCAGTTTTAAAACAGTAATTTTGCATCTGCAAGAGCTACCTGATAGTGACATCTCTTCTTGAACCATTGCAAGTCTTGTGTTAATAATATTGTAGTCCTGGTGTTGATAGAGTTTTGCAGGGCAATAAAGAAGTAGTAATATATACCCATCAGGATGATATGTTATTTAGCCTCTTATGTGATAGGCCTTTCAGAATGAGCTGGTAATCCTGCTTCTCGGATGCTGCCTGACCGGCTGTGCTTTTCCAGCACCGCACTTTTTGACTCTGATATCCATCATCTGCAGTCCTCACTTAGTCCTGCCACTTGTCAATCCAACATAGGAGACTAAAAGCTGCAGTTGCCAGGCATCTGTGAAATGTTTAAATCAAATATTGCAATAGAGAACATCATTTTTAAATGAAACAGCTAGAAGCCATTGACTTGTTGGTGCTGCCTTGAGCAATGCAATGATTAGTTGGGGTATTTTGCTTGTACGGAGTTGGTACATTGTACATTTGGAATAGAATAAAGAGTTGATGAATGAAGGATGAGAGAAGTGCCTAAAATGGAATCAAATACTTTGGATATGAGAGTGCAGCTGTTCTATTATGTTAAAATAGAATAGAGAAAAGAGATCAACTCCTAAAAATGCATGAATGCTTTTCTTGGGCCATTCAGTCAAGTTGCATGTATTAAATATTCCTAGAATTGTCATTTATTTTACATAATTAAATTGGACTTTCAACTTTCAGACATGAGTTTTAATTTTTAAGTTTGCTCAACTTCCCTAAACAATTAGCTTTTTTTTCTAATTGACTGGGTTAGATGAAAGATTTTGAATGGTTTGTGAAATAGTTACCTCATGAAGTCTGCATTGTTCAATTTCGTGTGACAAGTAATTCATACATTTAAATTATACTTGGTAAATGCATCTGTCTTACATTTATAAGAAAATGTAGTAGTACTGACCTTGAAATGCTGGAATTAACAGATTTCAATGTCTTGTTTCAGTGATAAGCAACTAATTGCAGAAGGACCTGGTGAAACTGTGCTGTCAGCAGAAGAAGAGTCAGCACGAGTAGCACTGCGTAAAATTTATGGCTATACAGAAAACAGACGACCTTGGGATTATTCAAATCCCACAAAGCAACCCACAGCAGCGAAAGCTCTGTGCAATTAATGTGCTGGCCTCATCCCATCTGATTTGTCATCAAGTAATAGTCCTGATTATAGGACATTAACCATTGTAAAATGATGAACATTTGCACAGCTGAAATAAAAACATTCAAAATCAGTTTTCAATTTTCATTGCAAAAAGTATTTGGGGCATTGTGTCCTGATGATGCATACAATTCTGGCTGTCATGTTATTAAAAGGATATAGATGTACTGGAAAGGATCTGTTGTCCTAGTCACAAAACATCTGAAAGTGAACCTTCCAGCTCAGTGATCAAACTTACATCCAGAACCTCAACCTGAGCTACAAATCTTCTCCAAGCTTGCTAGGATTATTTTCATTTGAAAGACGGAGGTTGAGAGGGGACCTGATTGAGGTTTAAAAAATCATGAGGTATAGACAGGATGGATAGCAAGAAACTTTTACTAAGGGTAACGAGTTCAAGGTGAGGGGATAAGTTTAAGGGAGATATGTGTGCAAAGTTCTTAAAGTAGAGGGTGGTGGATGCCTGGAACGCATTGCCAGTGGAGGTGGTAGAGGCAAACACAATAGATCATTTAAGATGAATCTAGACAGATACATGAATGGGCAGGGAGAAGAGGGATGCAGATCCTTAGAAAATAGGCAGCAGGTTTAGATAGAGGATCTGGATTGGTGCAGGCTTGGAGGGCTGAAGGAACTGTTCCTGTGCTGTAATTTTATTTGTTATTTGTACTTTGTTCTTTTAATAACATGACTTCTTAATGACCTATCCAGAGTGCAGTTAACCAGGAATAGCGATTGATGTCTCAACCACTCATCCAATGAGTGATGGGCAAAACTGTGATAAAAATATTTGAATATAGTTAAGTGCAAAGTCATCCACTTCAGATACAAAAATAATGATGGATCTGAATACTTTATAAATGGTCAAACTTTAGGAACTGTTCAAAGTTTGTGCGAAGATTTATAGCTCGGGTGCTCGTTGTTGTGGTTCTGTTCGCCGAGCTGGAAGTTTTTGTTGCAAACGTTTCGTCCCCTGGCTAGGCGACATCATCAGTGCTTGGGAGCCTCCTGCGAAGCGCTTCTTTGATGTTTCCTCCGGTGTTTATAGTGGTCTGTCCCTGCCGCTTCCGGTTGTCAGTTTCAGCTGTCCGCTGTAGTGGTTGGTATATTGGGTCCAGGTCGATGTGTTTGTTGATGGAGTTTGTGGATGAATGCCATGCCTCTAGGAATTCCCTGGCTGTTCTCTGTCTGGCTTGCCCTATGATAGTAGTGTTGTCCCAGTCGAATTCATGTTGCTTGTTGTCTGCGTGTGTGGCTACTAAGGATAGCTGGTCGTGTCGTTTCGTGGCTAGTTGATGTTCATGTATGTGGATTGTTAGCGGTCTTCCTGTTTGTCCTATATAGTGTTTTGTGCAGTCCTTGTATGGTATTTTGTACACTACATTAGTTTTGCTCATGTTGGGTATCGGGTCCTTCGTTCTGGTGAGTTGTTGTCTGAGCGTGGCTGTTGGTTTGTGTGCCGTTATGAGTCCTAGGGGTCGTAGCAGTCTGGCTGTCAGTTCTGAGATGCTCCTGATGTATGGTAGTGTGGCTAGTCCTTTTGGTTGTGGTATGTTCTCGTTCCGTGGTCTTAGTAGCCACACACGCAGACAACAAGCAACATGAATTTGACTGGGACAACACTACTATCATAAGGCAAGCCAGACAAAGAACAGCCAGGGAATTCCTAGAGGCATGGCATTTATCCACAAACTCCATCAACAAACACATCGACCTGGACCCAATATACCAACCACTACAGCGGACAGCTGAAACTGATAACCGGAAGCGGCAGGGACAGACCATTATAAACACCGGAGGAAACATCAAAGAAGCGCTTCGCAGGAGGCTCCCAAGCACTGATGATGTCGCCTAGCCAGGGGACGAAACGTTTGCAACAAAAACTTCCAGCTTTAGGAACTGTGTAGATTGAAAGGAATTTGGGATTCATTTACATCACTAAAATATCATGGACAGGTGCAGAAATTAATCAAAACAGCCAATGGAATGATGTATTTTGTTTCGAATATTGAAAGGCAAAAGAAAAAAATGTTCCTCAATATCTACACAAAGCCATTAGACCACATCTGGATGATTCTATTCAGTTCTGGGCCCGAATCCTAGAAAGGATCCTTCTGACCTTGGAGATGGTGTGACCCAGATTTACCAGAATGGTATCTAGATGCTAAGTTTTTAAAATATTACAAGTGAGGGTTGTATTTCTCAAACTTAAAAAAAAGGATTTGGTTTGATCAAAATTTTAAAGATGAGTATATGCAGCAAATCTACTGGTTGGGAAATCTAGAATAGACCCTTTAGGAGTGAGGTTTGGAGGCATGCCTACCTGTACAGGATATGGTAATTTATGAGCCTTCAACAAAGGCAGTTGGTAGTAGATCAATTGTTGATTTCAGACTTAAAACTTCTGTCGACCAAGAGTTTAAAGGAATTAGGTCACATTAGTCATAAACTCATTGAATGGCAGGACAAACCTAATGAGTTGAATAACCTACTCCTATTTGTTTTTTTTAATACTGCTTTCTGGGTCTAGAATCAGTATCCATCTTATTACTCTCTTGGAATCTTAGTGTGACAGGGAATTTGTTGGTCACATCCTTTTGATATAGTCATGGTTATTTATGTTTACTTTGTTGACACTTCAGTATTGTGTGTGAACGTGGTATTGCAGGAGGACATTGCGTTCCTAGTCAAATTTGAGTTTCACGTTTTGAAATACAGAAAAAACTGAATTAAAACTATTACACCTAGATTCCAAAATATAGAAGTATTGATTTGATATTTCTATGCAGGGAGTCACATTGGTTGTTAATAAGTAGTAACTTCAATTCCATAGATTGCTATGTACTGGCAACCTCTATACATTCCTCATGTTGGTATAGATTTGTACCAACTTATTTTTTTTCCTCCATAATTTTACTTCAATTCTGTAGAATCTGATTTTTCCTTTCATGGAAGGAAATACAATTATGGGTGATTTCCCCAAGTAACACAGAAAGGCAGAAGGAAACTTGTACATATAACAAAGGCAAGAGAGCAAGGTTTACACCAACTATGTTCACATCCACTGGCAAGCTTAAAAAGCATAATATTGAGTTAGGCACTGTGGACAGGTAGATGTATTCAACAGTTTGCCATTTGCACTTCATTCATTATATGCAGTGATGAAATGCAATCCAAAGGGTTAGAAAGATTACACAAATGAGGCTATATATGAGTTAATTTATGCAAAGTAGAAACCTGGTCTACGTCTGCACCATGCACAGAATGTCAAGTTACTTTATATTAGAATATAGAAGAATACAGCACAGTACAGGCCCTTCGGCCCTCGATGTTGCGCCGATCCAAGCCCACCTAACCTACACTAGCCCACTATCCTCCATATGCCTATCCAATGCCTGCTTAAATGCCCATAATGAGGGAGAGTCCACCACTGCTACTGGCAGGGCATTCCATGAACTCACGACTTGTTGAGTAAAGAAAAATGAAAGCGCCGCGTGCAGTCACATGGACCTGCCGCTCCCGCCCCTCAAAGCCCGTGATCACGTGCCTGGTCACCACCATCTCCACCTAACCCCCCCCCCCCCGACTATTGTGACTATCCCCAGAAATAATTTTATATTAATCCAAATAGTGAACATAATATAGCTTCTTGGGTGAAATCAGTACAACAACAAATTATTGTGAGAAGGAACACTTCAAATTTTGTTTCATTCTGGTGTTCTCTGAAGTTTTCCTAATGTTAGGAGGAATCTTTAAAGCCATACTTGTCCATCAATATTTTTGTTAGTTCAGTTTTGTAAGTTTCATAATGAGGTAAACAGTTACAAATACAATGGTGAAACATTGGGAAGTGTGAATATACAAAGGGATCAGGGTGTCCTTATACTGCAGTCAATTAGATAGACAGGTGCAGCAAGCACTTAGGAAGGCTATGGTATATTGATCTTCAATGCAACAGATTTTGAATTCAGAAGTAAGGATGACTTCATGTAGTCAGGGCCTTGTGTGCAGTTTTTATTTCCCAACCTAAGAAAGAACAGAGGGAGGTTCACTGGGCTGATGCTGGGAATCAAGGGAGTGTTAAAGGATGAACAGGGATTTGATTAAAATTTATAAAATTCTAACAGGACTTGATAGACTAAATGCAATGTGTGTTTTCTCTGGTCGGGGAGACTAGACCAGGGATACAGTGTCAGGATAAGGGGTAGACCATTATGAGGAAACTACTGTAGGGGAAGTGAGCCATCTGGATGGAAAGGGCTCCAGCAGGCAAGCGCAGCATGGATTCAGGAAGGGAAGGACGTTTGGATGTAACAAACACTGTTGTTGGAGAGGAACAAGTGCATGTTGTATACTTTAGTTTCCAGAAGGCGTACAATAAGGTGCCGCATAAAAGATTCATGCATAAAAATGCATGGAGTTGCAGTGAATGTACTAGCATGGATAGAGCATTGGTCAAACAATAGAAAGCAGAGTGTTGGGAGAAATGGCTGTTTCTCTGGTTAGAGATCAGTGGTGAGCGGGATGCCGCAGGGGTCAATGTTGGGCCCGCAACTGTTCATTATATATATAAATGATTTGGAAGAGAAAACCGAGTGTAACATTTCCAAGTTTGCTGGTGACATTAAATTTAGTGGAAAGGCAAACTGCAGAGAATGTGGAAGGTCTGCAAAGAGATTTAAATAGGTTAAGTGAGTGGACAAGGGTCTGGCAGATGGAGTACAATGTTGGTAAATGTAAGATTATCCACTTTGGAAGTAAAAATGGTAGGTCAGGGTATTATTTAAATGGTGAAAGATTGCAGCATGGTGATGTGCTGAGGGACTTAGGAGTGTTTGTACATAAATCGTGAAAAGTTGATTTGTAGGTGCAATAGGTGATCAGGAAGGCAAACAGAATATTGGCTTTCATTGCTAGAGGGATTGAATTTAAGAGGAGGGAGGTCCTGCTGGAATTGTACAAGGTGTTAGTGTGGCCGCACCTAGAGTATTGTGCGCAATTATGGTCTCCTTACTTGAGGAAGGATATACTGGCTTTGGAGGTGGTGCAGAGGAGGTTCACCAGGTTTATTCCGGAGATGAGGGGATGACCCTATGAGGAGAGGTTGAGCCGCCTGGTACTGTACTCACTAGAATTTAGAAGAATGAGAGGGCATCTTATAGAAACATAAAATTATGAAAGGGCTAGATAAAATAGAGGCAGGCAAGTTGTTTCTGCTGGTGGATGAAACTCGGGGATATGGCCTCAAGATTAAGTTGGGGGTAGATTTAGGGCAGAGATGAGGAGGCACTGCTTTCCCGAGAGAGTAATGAATCTATGGAATTCTCTGCCCAAGGAAGCATTACAGGCAGCTTCATTAAATATATTCAAGACACAGTTGGATGGTTTTTGCATGGTAGGGGAATTACGGATAATGCAGGTAGGAGGCGCTGAGATGATGGATAGATCAGCCATGATCTTAATGAATGGTAGAGCAGGCTTGATGGGCCAAATAGCCTACTCTTCCTTTTACTATGATACCAAGAGCCTGTGGAATTCCGAACCACCAATGGCCAAGTCACTGAATATGTTCAAGAAAGGGAAAGACAACTTTCAGATTATAAATGTATCAAGAGGTATGAGGAATAAGTGGGAATAAGGCATTGAGGTAGAGGATCAGCTGCAATCATACTGAATGGTGGAAAGGCCTGTTGTTCCAAATAGTTCCTAGATTCTGTTTCTAATAAACAATTTGAAATGTACAAGAGAACCAACATCCAGAAATACGAACACGTAATGTTTAAAAATAATAGAATAAAAAATGTCTTTCATAACTACATGGTAACTTTCCTAGATTTTTATTTTTACCCCATAAGCATGTGTTGTATGTACAAGTGTTAATGAACCACTCTGTAGTTGAAGCTACAGTTAGTGAGTTTTGAGAAGATTTGTAGCTCAGGTTGAGGTTCTGAGTTTTGCTCGCTGAGCTGGAAGGTTCATTTGCACACGTTTTGTCACCATACTAGGTAACATCATCAGTGAGTCTCCAGATGAAGCAGTGGTGGTATGGCCCGCTTTCTATTTATGTGTTTGAGTTTCCTTGGGTTGGTGATGTCATTTCCTGTGGTGACATAATTTCCTGTTTTTTACAGGGTGTGGTAAATGGGATCCAAGTTAATGTGTTTGTTGATAGAGTTCCAGTTGGAATGCCACGCTTCTAGGAATTCTCGTGCGTGTCTCTGTTTGGCTTGTCCTAGGATGGATGGGTCATGTCATTTTGTGGCTAGTTGATGTTCATGTATCCTGATGGCTAGTTTTCGGCCTGTTTGTCCAATGTATCGGTGCTGCGGTTTTGGTAATGCTACCTCATAATGAGATTTAACTACAGTATTTGTTTTCTAGCAGGTAAGTTAAAGTTTTAGCTATTTTATGTATTTAGTCAAAATTCCAATGTTTAACTGGTAGCAGAATCTCTGATCAACATTGATGGTAGCAAAGGTCATACTCAAGCTGTGACCACTGCTAATTTTACACATTTAAAGGGTGAGAATTGAAACCTGTGTAACTGCTGCTTTCCATCAGATTTTACTTCCAATTTAAAAAGAACAAATCCAATCTGGTAAATTACCACCCTATCAGTTTACTCTCAATTACTAGCAAAATGATGAAAGATGTTGAGCATATTAGCCATGATTCGGAGATGCCGGTGTTGGACTGGGGTGTTCAAAGTTAAAAATCACACAACACCAGGTTATAGTCCAACAGGTTTAATTGGAAGCACACTAGCTTTCGGAGCGACGCTCCTTCATCAGGTGATTGTGGAAGGCTCGATCGTAACACAGAATTTATAGCAAAAATTTGTAGTGTGATATAACTGAAATTATACATTGAAAAATTGATTGTCTGTTAAGCATTTCATCTGTTAGAATACAGTGATAGTTTCACTTCTTTCATGTGTAAATCACAAAACCCTTTCTATTTCAATGGATGAATGGGCACCACACAACAATCAACAGACAGGAGGGTTCCCTCCCAGTTGGGGAACATTTCAGTGGTCCAGGACATTCAGCCTCGGACCTTCGGGTGACCATCCTCCAAGGTGGACTTCGGGACAGGCAGCAGACGAAAGTGGCCGAGCAGAGGCTGATAGCTAAGTTCGGTACCCATAGGGAGGGCCTCAACGGGGACCTTGGGTTCATGTCACATTACAGGTGATCACCATTGCACCACACACCATTCATGTAGAACTCTGAGCTTAAAAACTGCATGAATTTATGTAAAACTCTGTTATCTCACTTTTTAGATTAGAATCAATCTAAACATCAGGTCATAGACAGAGAACACAGGGGGCTAACACCTTCAACATATTGTCTAGCTATCACCCATTGTTAACAGCTAACCCGAGAATGCAACTTAAACAAAAGGGTTTTGTGATTTACACATGAAAGAAGTGAAACTATCACTGTATTCTAACAGATGAAATGCTTAACAGACAATCAATTTTTCAATGTATAATTTCAGTTACATCACACGGCAAATTTTTGCTATAAATTCTGTGATACGATTGAGCCCTCCCCATCACCTGATGAAGGAGCGTCGCTCTGAAAGCTAGTGTGCTTCCAATTAAACCTGTTGGACTATAACCTGGGGTTGTGTGATTTTTAACACTGAGCATATTAGAAAGCAGCATGCAACCCTTTAACAATCCTCAATAAGGATTCTATCATTCTCACTTGGATCCTGAACTTATTATAGACTCGGTCCAGAAGAGTCAAATTCCACAGGCATTGCAAGACTGACTGCCTCTGACAACAAGGCAGGATTTATCAACTGTGGCATCAAGGAGCCGAGGTAAAATTTAAAGCACTGGCACTGGAGAGGAATCCTTCAATCAGTTGTACTGATACATAGCATAACTACAGTTGTAAGAGGCCAATTCTTCATGACAGCCATCTTCAGTTACTTCACGAATGAGCCTTCCATCTTAAGGTCAGAAATGGAAATGCTTGGAGAATACTGTGCAATGTTTAGTTCCATTTGTTACTCCTCAGATTATCTAAACAGTCCTTACTGAAGTGCAGCATTGAGACAACTTTCAAACTTGGCCTGATAAGTGTTTTAATATTTCAGCTACACAAATACCAGGCTGTGACCACCTCTATTAACAGCATATCTAACCACCATTCAATGGCATTACCATCATTGCATTTCTTCCATCAGCAATATCTTGTGGGTCACCATGGACCTGAAAATTAACTCGACCAGCTACATAAATATAATAGCTCCAATAGCAGGTTATGCAAAGTGTGATTCACCAACTGCCCCCCAAAGCCTTTCTAAGGAGCAAGAAAGAAGACTCTCCGCCTGTCTGAATGACTGCAGCTCCAAACACACTCAAGAGATTTGATTCCACCCAGGATAAAGCAGCATTTTTGATTGGCATCTCACCCATGACCTTCAATGTTCATCCTTTTCATCACCAATGTACAGTTGCAGCAGTGTGTGTCATCAACAGGAAGGCATTGCAGCAACTTGCTAAAGTTTATTTGTTAATAATAGCCAAAACCCACAATCTCTACCACTTAAAAAGGACTACAGCAGCACACACATGTGAATGCCACCACTTTCAAATTCCCCGTAAATCACACAACACTCATGCATAGAAATATATCACTGTTCCTTCATACTGGCTAGATCAAAATCCTGGAACACCTTAATTAACAGTACTGTGTGAATACCTTCCCCGTACTGACTGCAAGGGTTCACCGACAGTGCCTCACTACCACCTTCATGCAGTCAGTTAGGAATGCACAATGTATGCTGTCTTTGCCAGTGATATTGACATTCTGTGAATGGATTGAAATAAAACAGAATTGCTTTTAGATTATTCTGGAGTATCGTTTGTATAACCCTAGTACAAGTTGTCCAATCTGCCTTCAAAGCGGTCAGTGACTACATTATTCATTCTAATTTTAAAGTTCTCCATTACAACACTGTATCTCCAACTTAATAACTATGTTGTTAGCATAATAGTGGTATAAGCTTGTATCTGTAAATAAATTTAACTTCTAATATCACAAAGGGTCGATGAAATGGAGTTGATTCTTGGTAACAAATCTTATACCAATGCTTTATTCTTCCTTAAATAAACTATGTGGAAAACCATTAAAATTGAAATCTAAATTTGTGCCAGTGCTGAAGCTACAACTTTATTCTGATAATTTTTGTAAGAAGCAATACTCAAGTTCACATGAAATGTAATTCAAGAGTCAATATATATGGGAAGTGTAATTTTACATGTATAAACGATGAAGTCCTTCCACAGTCAGAATAAGATGCAGCTGATCAGCATGTGGAAATTTTAGAGGAGGATAGGAAATCTGTCAGATCTACACTTTCTTTTTCCCCACAATGATTTTTGGACAAATATTAGAGTATTTTGAAACAAAAAATTGCCTTTGTTTTGATTTGCCAACACAGAGAAGCTGTTATTCCTTTTACTGTGATTATAGACAGTAATGTACCAATGTGACTGCAGTCCTATTATACTGTGATTGTAGACAGTATACAAATCAGAATATTGGCAAGACCAAACAGACTGAGTAACTGCTTTACAAAGCGCCTCCACTCCATCCATAGGAACAACCCTGACCTCCTGGTTGCTTGCCAGGTTAATAAACAACCCTGTTCACATGTTAGCATTTCTGTCCTGGGCCGGTTGCAATGTTCCAATGAAGCTCGAGGAAAAACACCTCATTTCTACTTCAGCATTTTAACAATCTTAAAGTTTAATTCAGTTACTTCAGAAAGCGAGTGTAATGCCCGTTCACCCTCCATGACTTTGTATTGTTTGCTTTAAGTAGAAAGGATCAATTTTCTCCATTTCTCACTTTGATTTGTAGCCATTTTACATCACTATTTCATCAAAGAATAAAAAACCCTGTCTTTTATAATGAAAATAAACAAACTGCAAATGCTGAAGCGCTGAAAAACTCTGGAAAAACTCAGCAGGTCTGGCAGCACATATGGAGAGAAAGCAGAGTTAAGATTGAGTCCAGTGACTCTTCTTTAACGGTCTTTTTTGTCCGTTCTTTAGGTATTTTCTAATCAAGCCTGTTCAGAGGTGTCATTACACACCCCACCTTTTTTGTGGTTTATACCAGTTCAAAGAAGGCTCATTGGCCCTGAAACGTTAACTGTGTTTCTCCCCATAGATGCTGTGAGACCCGCTGAGTTTCTCCAGCAATTTCTGATTTTGTTTCAGTTTTCCATAATCTGCAGTTCTTTATTTAAAGTTAAAAATCACACAACACCAGGTTATAGTCCAACAGATTTAACTGGAAGTACTAATTTCTGAGCTCTGCTCTTTCATTAGGTTGTTGTGGAGCACACAATTGTAAGGCATAGAATTTAGAATCATAGAGATGTACAGCATGGAAACAGACCCTTCGGTCAGACCCGTCCATGCCGACCAGATATCCCAACCCAATCTAGTCCCACCTGCCAGCACCCGGCCCATATCCCTCCAAACCCTTCCTATTCATATATCCATCCAAATGCCTCTTAAATGTTGCAATTGTACAAGCCTCCACCACAGGCTCTGGCAGCTCATTCCATACCCGTACCACCCTCTGCTTGAAAAGGTTGCCCCTTAGGTCTCTTTTATATCTTTCCCCTCTCACCCTA
>NC_057722.1:80521818-80525023 GCF_004010195.1 Chiloscyllium plagiosum | reverse complement strand
ACCACGTTAGCCAACCTCCAGTCTTCTGGCACCTCACCTGTGACTATCGATGATACAAATATCTCAGCAAGAGGCCCAGCAATCACTTCTCTAGCTTCCCACAGAGTTATCGGGTACACCTGATCAGGTCCTGGGGATTTATCCACCTTTAACTGTTTCAAGACACCCAGCACTCCCTCCTCTGTAATATGGACATTTTGCAAGATGTCACCATCTATTTCCCTACAGTCTATATCTTCCATATCCTTTTCCACAGTAAATATGATGCAAAATACTCATTTAGTATCTCTCCCATTTTCTGTGGCTCCACACAAAGGCTGCCTTGCTGATCTTTGAGAGGCTCTATTCTGTCCATTCTGATTTATTCTGATTTCGCTGCTCCTTGGATGCTCCCTGAACTGCTGTGCTCTTCCAGCACCACTAATCCAGAATCTGGTTTCCAGCATCTGTAGTCATTGTTTTTACCTCTATTCTGTCCATCGTTACCCTTTTGTCCTTAATATATTTGTAAAAACCCTTTGGATTCTCCTTAATTCTATTTGCCAAAGCTATCTCATGTACCCATTTTGCCCTCATGATTTCCCTTTTAAGTATACTCCTAGTTCCTTTATACTCTTGTAAGGATTCACTCGATCTATCCTGTCTATACCAGACATATGCTTCCTTCTTTTTCTTAACCAAACCCTCAATTTCTTTAGTCATGCAGCATTCCCTATACCTACCAGCCTTCCCTTTCACCCTTACAGGAATATACTTTCTCTGGATTCTTGTTATCTCATTTCTAAAGGCTTCCCATTTTCCAGCCATCCATTTACCTGCAAATATCTACCTCCCATCAGCTTTCGAAAGTTCTTGCCTAATACCATCAAAATTGGCCTTTCTCCTATTTATAGCAAAAGTTTACAGTGTGATGTAACTGAAATTATACATTGAAAAATACCTTGATTATGTCTGTTGAGTCTTTCATCTGTTCGAATACCATGATAGTTTCACTTCTTTCATGTGTAAATCACAACTTTTTTTTAAAAGTTGCATTCTCAGGTTAACTGTAACAATTGGTGTTAGCTAGACAATATGTTACGCCCAAGTTCTCTATCTGTGCCATGATGTTTAGATTGATTCTAATCTAAAAATTGTGATCAGAGTTTTACATGAATGCATGCAGTTTTTGAGCAAAGTACAATGTAATTCTGTGCCTTACAATTGTGTCCTCCACAACCACCTGAAGGAGCAGCACTATGAAAGCTAGTGCTTCCAATCAAACCTGTTGGACTATAACCTGGTGTTGTGTGATTTTTAACTTTGTACACCCCAGTCCAACACCGGCATCTCTAAATCATGACTTTATTTTGAACGTTATGACACGTTTCTGGAGAAGTCCTTTTTTTGCTTTAGGCCTGTGGTTCCTCCTCTGCCACTGGTCAAAAGGATACAGAGAAAAAAGAGACTATTTGTTCCAACCTCTGTCGGTTCTGAAGAAGAGCCCTACCAGACTGGAAACGTTAATTCCGTTTCTCCCTCCACACAAAGACCACAGTGACAGTCCCCTCCGGTCCGTCACTAATCCCCTCCCCACGGACCGGAAGTGGCGTGTGGTTTCCGCTGGAGACGGTGTGTCCGCCCCTGTTTCCTCCCCCCGCCGCGCGGCTGCTGTCTCTGTCTCTACATTCTCGATCTGGTCTCCATGGCGGCCAAGCGAAAGCAGGAGGAGAAGCACCTGAAGCTGCTGCGGGACATGACAACGCTGCAGCATAACAGGAAATGTTTCGACTGCGACCAGAGAGGCCCGACCTATGTCAACATGACCATCGGCTCCTTCGTCTGCACCTCCTGCAGCGGCATCCTGTGAGTGAGAGGGGCCCGGCGGGGCCTTCTCTGTCCCCCCTGCACAGCCAGCACCACACAAAGCAGAGGGAGAGGCACACCCACACACACACACCCAGCCCGCACACAAAGGAGGGGTGCAGTATTACAAGAATAGCAAACCCAGAGAAGGGGGGGGGTACATTCTGCACCGAATTGGGGCGGGTTGGAATGGAGTGAGAGAGGAGGGGGGGGGGAAAAAAGCTATTGTGCGGATCCTGAGGAAAAAGGGGGAGGCTGGGGTGGCGGAAGGAGAGAGGCTAAGGCTGAGAAAGAAAGTCCCCTGTCGAGATGAGGGGAGCATAGTGGAATAGGACTGGAGGAAACCGATCCCACAGACAGGGGAAGAGATGAAGTCATCTTTCAGAGTCAAAAAGGAGAGGGCGTCAATGCCGTAGTCAGCACAGGGAAATGTCAAGATAGATTCCAGAGATGCTGAGGGAGGGAGAACTAGACCAAAGAATTCTGGTATAAGTAGTGAAGGGCGGAAAGTAGAGCATTCCAAATAATTAATGAAGAGAAAGGATCAGGAACCAGTTCAGATAATGAGGGAGAAAACTTGCTGGGTGCTGTGTCTCAAAACCGAGATCCACCAGGTGGGGCATTGAAACAGTACAGCTCCCGTACTGTAGTGCAGAGTATGCTAGCTAATGCACGGAGCAAGGGGTGGGGAGGGTTGTGTATTGAGAGACTGTGACTGAAGGAGCACTTAGAGCAGCACCAAAGTAAACTCCACTTGTCTTAAAAATATAATTAAACTGTTTGTCTCCATGATTTATATATTAGATGGGGGTCATAGAGGGTGGGGGAATGTCTGTGATTGCTAATTAATTTGAAGAGGGATAATTCAACAAAACAGTTTGGCAACTACCGTGGGATTGAGCTTGACCAGCAGAAGAATGTAAAATGAAAGTGAATTTATGTTTGCTACAATTTTCCAAAAACTACCTGGAAATGTAAAACAAATGCAAGAGTAAGTGACTTAATATTTCATGTGAGTTTCTCAGTAACAGATAAGTCGTCCATTTAAGGTTTAACCAAGGAAATGGAACAAGAATAAACTGGAAAAGAATTTGCATTTAAAATAAATTAGATTACTTATAGTGCGGAAACAGGCCCTTCGGCCCAACAAGTCCACACTGATCCTCCAAAGAGCAACCCACCCAGACCCATTCCCGGCACGGTGGCACAGTGGTTAGCACTGCTGCCTCACAGCGCTAGAGACACGGGTTCAATTCCCGCCTCAGGCGACTGACTGTGTGGAGTTTGCACGTTCTCCCCGTGTCTGCGTGGGTTTCTTCCGGGTGCTCCGGTTTCCTCCCACAGTCACAAGATGTGCAGG
>NC_057722.1:80516877-80521299 GCF_004010195.1 Chiloscyllium plagiosum | reverse complement strand
AACACTCCCTAGGACCTTACCATTAAGTGTATAAGTCCTGCTAAGATTTGCTTTCCCAAAATGCAGCACCTCGCATTTATCTGAATTAAACTCCATGTGGCACTTCTCAGCCCATTGGCCCATCTGGTCAAGATCCTGTTGTAATCTGAGGTAACCTTCTTCGCTGTCCACTACACCTCCAATTTTGGTGTCATCTGCAAACTTACTAACTATACCTCTTATGCTCAGATCCAAATCATTTATGTACATGACAAAAAGTAGAGGACCCAGCACCGATCCTTGTGGCACTTCGCAGGTCAGAGGCCTCCAGTCTGAAAAACAACCCTCCACCACCACCACCCTCTGTCTTCTACCTTTGAGCCAGTTCTGTATCCAAATGGCTAGTTCTCCCGGTATTCCGTGAGATCTAACCTTGCTAACCAGTCTCCCATGGGGAACCTTGTCGAACGCCTTACTGAAGTCCATATAGATCACAGCTACTGCTCTGCCCTCACCAATCCTCTTTGTTGCTTCCTCAAAAAACTCAATCAAGTTTGTGAGACATGATTTCCCATGCACAAAAGCATGTTGACTATCCCTAATCAGTCCTTGCCTTTCCAAATACATGTACATCCTGTCCCTCAGGATTCCCTCCAACAACTTGCCCACCACCAACGTTAGGCCCACTGGATTATAGTTCCCTGGCTTGTCCTTATCACCCTTCTTAAACAGTGGCACCACGTTTGCCAACCTCCAGTCTTCCAGCAACTCACTTGTGACTATCGATGATACAACTATCTCAGCAAGAGGCCCAGCAATCACTTCACTAACTTCCCACAGAATTCTCGGGTACACCTGATCAGGTCCTGGGGATTTATCCACCTTTATGCATTTCAAGACATCCAGCACTTCCTTCTCTGGAAATTTTGCAAGGTGTCACCAACTATTTCCCTACAGTTTATATCTTCCATATCGTTTTCCACAGTAAATATTGATGCAAAATACTCGCTTAATAGTTCCCCCATTTTCTGCGGCTCAACACAAAGGCCGCCTTGCTGATCTTTGAGGGGCCCTGTTCTCTCCCTAGTTTCCCTTTTGCCCTTAATGTATTTGTAAAAACCTTTGGATTCTCCTTAACTCTATTTGCCAAAGCTATCTCATCTTGGACTCAAACTGTTAACACTATTCACATGTGCTGTCAGCCTGCCGAGTTTCTCCAGCACTCTTTTTTTTTCAGTATTGTCAGTACAGTTTTGCATTGGAACAAATTTCTTTTTGCAGTGAATTTACTATTGTAGGTAATAACAAGTGTATATGGTGTTTATATATGTTAGTTAGTGTCATTAATGGCTCACTTCATCTTATCGGCAATGGGAAGCATGATTTTGTGGATTAGGACTCAAGAGGAAAGAGAAGGATTGGGAGCAGGGTCATAAGTCCTAGGCTGAATGTAATAGGGCCATGTTCACAATAACGAGGACAATACTTAGCAAAGGAAAGATGTATGTTTCTAAACTCTGATGCAGAAAATCGAATTTGTTGAAGATACAATACAAAGGGAGAAAATGAAGAAATGAATTGTGTCTTTACAGGAAGAACTTTGGTAGGAAATAATCTGAGTAATTACGGCAAACTGTAAGTATATTTCTGAGAAAACTACGAGCAGAATTACAGAGGCCTAACTTGTCTTGTTTTGCATCGTAGTTTAAGTCACTGTGGACTTCATCGAATAATTACGTCCTATTATTGTGGAGTAGTTTAAAAGTTGATCAAGAAAATGTAATTTAGATAACAAAAATTCTATAGGCTAACTGCTTGAATATGAACGTTTCCTGATGGATTATTTGTCCGTTGTATTATCTAGGGTATATGCCTGTGATTATTATTTACTTTTGACTTTTAAACCAGTCCCTTGAGACCTTAAAAGGTGTGTCTCTGTTTGAAGGAATACTTGTTTGGTTAGAAGTAAATTGAGTAAAATAGGACTTTTATGACTGAACACATTAAAAATAGGAAACTGGAGACATTTTATATTCAATTGTCAAATATGGGGTAGCAGTAAAAAAAACCTCAATGTAGATGAAGGCCTACAAAGTGGGCTTCTAATTAACACTCCAGGAAAAAAAACAAAAACAATTCACATTAGATTGAATACTGCTGAAGATATACATCCATTCTCAGTGTTGAGTACCCAGAATCTTGTTCTTGGCATCATATTAACAAGTTATGACAATCATACCCAATGTGATGTACCAGGGTAATGTAAGGCAAGCTGACTTTGTGGAGTCTGAGGACACACAATTTCCACAGCCTTTGAAGTGTCTCGGTAGAGGTAGAAAACAGGTGGCCTTGCAATATGCTCCTGTTGGCAAGCTGGCTGCATACTACTTTTAACATAAGAAGGAGAGTAGGCCTTTCATCCCTTTAAATCTGTTCCATCGTTTTGATTTTTTTCTATCCTAACTGTATCCAATCCCCTTGACTCCATAGTTTCTTTATACCCTGCATAAACAAAAGTTCAACAATTTCCGATCTAAAATGAATTAAGGTAACATCTACCTGTTCCACACTGTGGTCATCCAATGCATGGCAAGGTGTTTTCTCATCAGTATCGGGTGAACAGAACAGTGACAAGTGGAATTCAATCCGAGAAGTCTGCGTTGATGCCAAAGGAACGTACAATAATTGGAAGAATGAGAGGTGTAGAGGAAGTGAGAGCCCCTGGGCATAAACATCCACAGATCCCTGAAGGTGTTAAGGACAAGTTACTAAAGTGGTTAAGAAAATGTATTGAATTTAGCTGTGATACAGAATATAAGAGTAGCATGGCCAAACTGAAATTGTATAAATCATTCGTTAGGCCACTATCTGTTACTGTGTGCGTTACAGAAAGGAGGTCATTGGAACTCGGGATTCTAAGGCATGATTTTGCTGAGACGTACAAAATTGTGAGCGGGCTGGGTAAAGTGCCCTATTTATCTTAGCCGAGAGGACATTTGCTAGGGGGCGTCAATTGAAAGGGATTGGTGGGGACATTAGAGCGGCCATGAAGAAAAGATTTTTCATCCAGAGGATGTGAAATCACTACTTGAAAGGATAGTAGAGGCCGAAACATTTGACTCCTTTTAAAAGCTATCTGGATGTAGACTTCAAATCCTGTAAGCTGTGTGACTATGGGCCAACTTTGTAAAGTGGAATTAGGATGCATGACTCATTTTTGGTTGGTGCAGATATGATGAGCTGTAAATGTTTCGTGATTCTAACTTTTTGAATGGCCTGGCTCTTATTTTAAGGTTCTGTTTCCTTGTCTTGGTCTCTTGCACCAGGAAAAAGTTTATTTCCATTTACCCAATCAAACCCATTGAAAATCCTAACAATCTCAATCTAACAGAGACACATAGAAGATAGGAGCAAGAGTAGGCCATTTGGCCCCTCAAGCCTGCTGATCATAAAGTTCAATGCCCTTAATTGTGTCTTCTCCCACCCTCCCCCAATATTCCTTGATCCCTTTGCACACAAGAGCTATATCTACCTCCTTGAAAATACAAAATGTTTTTGCCTCAACCACTTTCTGTGGAAGTGAATTTCACAGGCTCACCTCACTCTGGGTGAAGAAATTGCTCCTCATCTCAGTCATAGAGTCATAGAGATGTACAGCATGGAAACAGACCCTTCGGTCCAACCCGTCCATGCCAACCAGATATCCCAACCCAATCTTGTCCCACCTGCCAGCACCCGGCCCATATCCCTCCAAACCCTTCCTATTCATATACCCATCCAAATTCCTCTTAAATGTTGCAATTGTACCAGAGTCCACCACATCGTCTGGCAGCTCATTCCATACATGTACCACCCTCTGCGTGAAAAAGTTGCCCCTGAGGTCTCTTTTATGTCTTTCCCCTCTAACCCTAAACTTATGCCCTCTAGTTCTGGACTCCCCGACCCCAGGGAAAAGACTTTGTCTATTTACCTGATCCATGCCCCTCATGATTTTGTAAACCTCTATAAGGTCACCCCTCAGCCTCTGATGCTCCAGGGAAAACAGCCCCAGCCTGTTCAGCCTCTCCCTATAGCTCAAATCCTCCAACCCTGGCAACATCCTTGTAAATCATTTCTGAACCCTTTCAAGTTTCACAACATCTTTCCGATAGGAAGGACACCAGAATTGCACAGAATATTCCAACAGTAGCCTAACCAATGTCCTGTACAGCTGCAACATGACCTCCCAACTCCTGTACTCAATACAAAAAGAAAGCATACCAAACGCCGCCTTCACTATCCTATCTACCCGCGACTCCACTTTCAAGGAGCTATTAACCTGCACTCCAAGGTCTCTTTGTTTAGCAACACTCCCTCGGACCTTACCATTAAGTATATAAGTCCTGCTAAGATTTGCTTTTCCAAAATGCAGCACCTCGCATTTATCTGAATTAAACTCAATCT